>NC_143042.1:55572500-55610000 GCF_057628025.1 Oncorhynchus mykiss | reverse complement strand
CAGGGTTACCTTCTACGTCAGCAACATGACCTGCTGGCACAACTGGGGACGGCCATGGGAAGCGGTCCTTCTCAGTTTGCAGAATCTGGAACATTCCCGGGAGGCGGAGCATCCTACTAGAACAGGCCTACCCAGTGAGCCAGACCAACAGCCCATTCAGCAACCTGCTCCAGTCAGCATTGCCCATTGATCCCACCCAGAGGAAATTGACGCAATCCAAATGCAGTGGCTTCCTACTTCAGTGCTCCCTTTATTTTACAGGTTGCCATGGTTATTTCTCTGCTGACGGGGTGGACATTGGAATGGGCTACGGCCGCCTGGGAGAGAGGAGAAGTTAAGTTCATATGAGGGGTTCATGGCTCTGTTTAAATGTATCTATGATCATCACCCAGAGGGCAGAGAGGGAGGTGAGCGTCTACATCAATTACGGCAGGGGAATTTGACGGCTACTGAGTACGCGTTCACCTTTCGGATAGAAGCAACATCCAGTGGATGGAATGAGCCGGCGCTTCGCACGCTATTTAGAAGAGGTCTGCGCGAGGAGGTCCAGATGGAATTGCCGAAACAACAACCTTTCCCTGGATTATTGTGATGACCATCCGTCTGGATAACCTTCTCTGGGAGCTTCGGTATTCTCATTGCTTCTCTCACCCCTTCGGCGTACACTTGGAATCAGCTCCTGAACCCATGGAGGTAGGGGTCATATGTCTCCCCGCCGCAAAGCGCTGCATATGGATACAACTGGGAATCTGTATGTCCAGCGGAAACCGGTTTCTACTATAACAGAAGGATGGGCATTTGATCTGCCATCCCCTGGGCCAGTATTCCATCTTCATGGACGAGGATGAGAATCACAGACTGGTCACGGACCTGCTTCCCTGTTCCCTGAGGTATCACGTTGTTTTAGAGTCCTTTGGTTGCCCTTAAGCCCAACAACCCGGAGGTATACCAGGATCTGAGGGAGGTATTCTCCAAGACCCGGGCCTCCAGTCTCCCTCCTCATCACCCCTGGGACTGTGGCCATCGACCTGCTTGCTGATGCAACACCTCCGCGCAGATGCATCTACCCTCTGTGGCTGAGGCCCAGGCTACCCTCTTTCTGTGGCTGAGGCCCAGGCTACCCTCTGTCTGAGGCTGAGGCCCAGGCTACCCTCTGTCTCCAACAGGAGTTCATCAGCAAGTCCACTACTCCGGTGTCAGCTAGTTTCTTCCTTATGGCCAAGAAGGATGGAGGATTGTGCCCTTGCATTGATTGCCGAGGACTCAATGACATCACCAAGAAGTATCAGTACCCCCTCCCGTTGGTGCCGTCTGCCATTGAGCAGTTCTTCACCAAACTGGACCTGCGGTGTGCATCCAATCTCATCTGCTTCCGGGAAGGGGATGAGTGGAAGACGTCGTTCGGCACAATATCTGGTCACTACGAGTACTTGGTGAGGCCCTTTGGCTCAGCCAATGCTCCGTCAATGTTTCAGGCATTCGTTAACGAGGTGTTCAGGGATATGCTCGGACACCAGGTGATTGTATACGTTGATGACATCTTGATCTACTTGGTTAATCTGGAGGATCACATCACACACGTTCAACCTGGAAAGCCTCCTGACCCATCACCTGTACGTCAAGGCTGAGAAGTGTCAATTCCATCACAGGTCAGTCTCCTTCTTGGGTTAGCAGTCAGGTCATATCCAGGTTCAACCACCAATAAGTTCTCTAGGGTAGGGGACAGGATTTGGAACTTTGGATGAAAAGCATGCCCAAATTAAACTGCCTTCTACTCAGGACCAGAGGATAGGATATGCATTTGGATTTAGATGTGGATAGCAAACACTCTAAAGTTTCTAAAACTGTTTGAATGATGTCTGTGAGTATAACAGAACTCATATGGCAGGCGAAATCCTGAGAACAATCCAACCAGGAAGTGGGACATCTGAGGTTTGTAGTTTTTCAAAGTTTGGCCTACCAAATACACAGTGGGATATGGATAAAGTTGCACTTCCTAAGGCTTCCATTAGATGTCAACCGTCTTTAGTAACTTTAATGAGGATTCTACTATAAAGGAGGGGCTCATAAGACCTGTTTGAGTCAGTGGTCTGGCAGAGTGTCTCAGGCTCGTGATGCACGCTCCCGAAAGAGTTACCTCTTGTTCCAGTGCTTTTCTTCAGACTTAGGAATTCTCCGGTTGGAACATTATTGATGTTTTATGTTAAAAACATCCTAAAGATTGATTACATACATAGTTTGACATGTTTCCAAAATACTGTAACAGAACTTTTCAATTTTTTTTTTTTTGTCTGGATGAAGTGCCTACACCTCATGAAGATGGATTACTGGGCTGAACACGCTAACAACAAGTGGATATTTGGACATAAAGGATGGACTTTATGGAACTTTATGGAACAAATCAGTCACTTATTGTTGAACTGGGATTCCTGGGAGTGCCTTCTGATGAAGATCATCAAAGGTAAGTGAATATTTATAGTGTTATTTCAAACTTCTGTTGACTCCAACACGGTGGATATTTCTCTGGCTGGATTGGGCTCTGAGCGCCGTTCTCAGATTATGCTTTTCCCGTAAAGTTTTTTTTTAAATCTGACACAGCATTAAGGAGAAGTCTATCTTTAATTCTGTGAATAACAGTTGTATCTTTTATCAATGTTTATTATGAGTATTTCTGCAAAATCACCGGATGTTTTGGAATCAAAACATTACTCCACGTAACGCGCCAATGTAAACTACTATTTTTGGATATAAATATGCACATTATCGAACAAAACATAGATGTATTGTGTAACGTGATGTCTTATGAGTGTCATCTGATGAAGATCATCAAAGGTTAGTGATTAATTTAATATATATTTCTGCTTCTTGTGACTCCTATCTTTGGCTGAAAAAAATGGTTGTGTTTTTTTAACTTGGCTATGACCTAACATAATCATATGTTGTTCTTTCGCTGTAAAGCATTTTTGAAATCGGACACAATGGGTAGATTAATAAGATGTTAATCTTTAATTTGCTGTGGACTTATTAATATGTAAAAGTTACATATTTCTAAAAAATATGTTTTAATTTCGCACGCTGCCTTTTCAGAGGAATGTTTACGAGGGGTTCCGAATAGCGGAACACCTGCCCTGGAAAGGATAACAGAACTGATTTGGCGAAAACCCGAGAAAAATCCATTCAGGAAGTATGATTTTTTTTCTTGTAGTTTTCTATTCAATTCCATTACAGTATAAATTGACTTAGGACTCAATTTGCAGTTCCTCTGCCTTCCACTAGAGGTCAACAGTCTTTAGAAATTGTTTCAGGCTTGTATTCTGAAAAAATGAGGGAGTAAGAGCAGTCTGAATTAAGTGGACCCTGCCGTGTCACAGAGCATTTTTCATGCGCGCGTCCTTACTGCTATTAGCCAATAGAAACACGTTGAATAAACCGACTGTCCTCAACAAATCAAAAGGAAGTGTCTGTCCTATATCTGAGAGCTATAAGATCACAATCCCTTTTATTATTCTTTGTTTGTTTTTATGTATGTAACCTCTTTTTGGTTTGACACTGAACTGTCTCCGTACTTTTTTTATAAAAAAATTGGCTGGTACTGGGGCACCTTCAGATCAGCGTTGTAAGGCCTGTGGTCATATTAGCTCCACAGACAGAAGTTGGCAGATCGGCTGTACCGACTGCAGACGGTGTCACGTCCTGACCTTAGATCCTTTTTTTTTATGTCTCTATTTTAGGTTGGTCGGGGCGTGCGTTGGGGTGGGCATTCTATGTTTTGTTCTATATTTGTATTATATGTATTTGGCGGGGGGGGGGGTGTGTCACTCTCACTGTCTGAAATTGCATTTTTGACCCCCACAGTTTTATCATTACAATGTCATACAAAAAGTGGCAATGGTGTCCACAGAGTGGGCTGACAGGCTGACAGGCTGTGCAAAAGGCAATGCTGGTCCAGCTTGGGAAAGCTGAGCATAGTTCAGTGTGTATGTGTCTCTTTTCATCGAGTTGTAAAAGCAAGCAGAGCAGAAACTGGCTACTCTTTAGTTAGCAAGGTAACTGCTGTTTAACTTAACAGAAAGAAAAAAAAATCTAGTGTTTATTTGCATTGCTGAGCTATTATTGTAAACTGCAAACTGCAGTTTAGTGCAGTTTATTATTGTAAACTGCAAACTCCCTTTAGCTAGTGTTTCATACCCTCTCGATGAATGAATGAATTAAAACGAATTCCCTACTTTTCATGCTGACAGCATTACACAGCTCTAACGTTAGAGGCATCACTGTCATGGTGCTCAGTATTGGTCCGATTTCTTCATACCGCTCCCGCCCTAACCTGCAGCTTTTTATACCGCACTTCTCCAGCTGCCTTTCGGTCTGACTCTCATCTGCTTCCCGCAAGAACTGGTTCCAAACCCAACCGCAGTCCCTCAATATTATTCTAGGCTTATGTGACACAGCTCATTTACCAGCCATGGTCCCAGCAATTTTGTGTCCTATAGGCAATGTCAAATCAATTTAAGAAAATAGGTTATATTACCAGAGATTCTCGCATGGCCCTTACATTGCATTACTGGGCTACATCAGCCAATAAGATGTGGTTTGAAGAGAGCAGACTTTTCCTTTTCAATCATAACCACGAACCACTGATTCTATTCTTGGATCATATGTATAAATGTCCACCAAGGTAATTCTACGTCATTCCTCAGTTTAGGAGGATCAGATGGTGACAGAGGTCTCAGCAGGGTCAGGCAGCAGGGGAAGACCAGAGCTGAGGGGATGGTCTCAGCAGGCAGCAGGGGAAGACCAGTCTGTGATGGAGCTGAGGGGATGGTCTCAGCAGGCAGCAGGGGAAGACCAGTCTGTGATGGAGCTGAGGGGATGGTCTCAGCAGGCAGCAGAGGAAGACCAGAGCTGAGGGGATGGTCTCAGCCGGCAGCAGGGGAAGACCAGAGCTGAGGGGATGGTCTCAGCAGGCAGCAGGGGAAGACCAGAGCTGAGGGGATGGTCTCAGCAGGCAGCAGGGGAACACCAGAGCTGAGGGGATGGTCTCAGCAGACAGCAGGGGAAGACCAGAGCTGAGGGGGTGGTCTCAGCAGGCAGCAGGGGAACACCAGAGCTGAGGGGATGGTCTCAGCAGACAGCAGGGGAAGACCAGAGCTGAGCGGATGGTCTCAGCAGGCAGCAGGGGGAGACCAGAGCTGAGGGGATGGTCTCATCAGGCAGCAGGTGAAGACCAGAGCTGAGGGGATGGTCTCAGCAGGCAGCAGGGGAAGACCAGAGCTGAGGGGATGGTCTCAGCAGGCAGCAGGGGAAGACCAGAGCTGAGGGGATGGTCTCAGCAGGCAGCAGGGGAAGACCAGTCTGTGATGGAGCTGAGGGGATGGTCTCAGCAGGCAGCAGAGGAAGACCAGAGCTGAGGGGATGGTCTCAGCAGGCAGCAGGGGAAGACCAGAGCTGAGGGGATGGTCTCAGCAGGCAGCAGGGGGAGACCAGAGCTGAGGGTGATGGTCTCAGCAGGCAGCAGGGGAAGACCTCTGTGATGGAGGTGATTTGTTTGCAGATGTTCATCACATTCAGAAAGTATTCAGACCACTTTATTTTTTCCACATTTTGTTACGTTACAGCCTTATTGTAAAATGTATTACATTGTTTGTTTCCCCTCATCAATCTACACACAATACCCCATAGGCAGTGTAGCCTAGTGGTTGGAGTGTAGAGGCGGCAGTGTAGCCTAGTGGTTAGAGTGTTGGACTAGTAACCAAAGGTTGCAAGTTTAAATCCCCGAGCTGACAAGGTACAAATCTGTCGTTCTGCCCCTGAACAGGCAGTCAACCCACTGTTCCTAGGCTGTCATTGAAAATAATAATTTGTTCTTAACTGACTGGCCCAGATAAATAAAGGTAAAAAATAAAATGACAAAGCAAAAACAGTTTTTTTAGACATTTTTTTTATTATAATAAATTCAAACTTAAAAATCACATTCACATATGTCTTCAGACGCTTTACTCAGTACTTTGTTGAAGCACCTTCAGCGATTACATCCTCGGGTCTTCTTGAGTATGACGCTACAATCTTGGCACACCTGTTTTTGGGGAATTTGTCCCATTCTTCTCTGCAGATCCTCTCAAGCTCTGTCAGGTTGGATGGGGAGCGTAGCTGCACAGATATTTTCAGGTCTCTCAAGAGATGTTCGATCGGGTTCAAATCCGGGCTCTGGCTGGGCCACTCAAGGACATTCAGAGACTTGTCCTGAAGCCACTCCTGTATTGTCTTGGCTGTGTGCTTAGGGTCGTTGTCCTGTTGGAAGGTGAACCTTCACCCCAGTCTGAGGTCCTGAGCACTCTGGAGCAGGTTTCCATCAGGAAGCTGTTTGCACTTTGCTCTGTTCATCTTTCCCTCGATCCTGACTAGTCTCCCAGTCCCTGTCACTGAAAAACATCCCCACAGCATGATGCTGCCACCACCATGTGTCACTGTAGGGATGGTACCAGGTTTCTTCCAAACGTGACGCTTGGCATTCAGGCCAAAATATTCAATCTTGGCTTCATCAGGCCAGAGAATCTTGTTTCTCATGGTCTGAGAGTCATTTAGGTGCCTTTTGGCAAACTCCAAGCGGGCTGTCATGTGCCTTTTACTGAGGAGTGGCTTCCTTCTGGCCACTCTACCATAAAGGCCTGATTGGTGGAGTGCTGCAGAGATGGTTGTCCTTCTGGAAGGTTCTCCCATCTCCACAGAGGAACTCTGGAGCTCTGTCAGAGTGGCCATCAGGTTCTTTGTCACCTCCCTGACCAAGGTCCTTCTCCCCAGATTGGTCAGTTTGGCCGGGCGGCCAGCTCAAGGCAGAGTCTTGGTGGTTCCAAACTTCTCCCATTTAAGAATGATGGAGGCCACTGTGTTCTTGGGGACCTTCAATGCTGCAGAAATGTTATGGTGCCTCGACACAATCCTGTCTCTGAGCTCTACGGACAATTCCTTCGACATCATTACTTTTTTTTTTCTTCGACCTTATATAGACAGGGGTGTGCCTTTCCAAATCATGTCAAATCAATTGAATTTACCACAGGTGGACTCCAATCAAGTTGTAGAAACATCTCAATTTAGAGTCTCATATCAAAGAATAAACTGAATTCTTATGTAAATAAGGTATTTCTGTTTTTTATTTGTAACAAATATGTAAACATTTCTAAAAATCAGTTTTCACTTTGTCATTATGGGATATTGTGATGTCATTATGGGGTATTGTGATGTCATTATGGGGTATTGTGATGTCATTATGGGGTATTATGATGTCATTATGGGGTATTAGTGATGTCATTATGGGGTATTATGATGTCATTATGGGGTATTGTGATGTCATTATGGGGTATTGTGATGTCATTATGGGGTATTGTGATGTCATTATGGGGTGTTGTGATGTCATTATGGGATGATGTGATGTCATTATGGCGTATTGTGATGTCATTATGGGGTATTGTGATGTCATTATGGGGTATTATGATGTCATTATGGGGTATTAGTGATGTCATTATGGGGTATTGTGATGTCATTATGGGGTATTGTGATGTCATTATGGGGTATTGTGATGTCATTATGGGGTATTGTGATGTCATTATGGGGTATTGTGATGTCATTATGGGGTATTGTGATGTCATTATGGGGTATTGTGATGTCATTATGGAGTATTGTGATGTCATTATGGGGTATTATGATGGCATTATGGGGTATTGTGATGTCATTATGGGGTGTTGTGATGTCATTATGGGGTATTGTGATGTCATTATGGGTTATTATGATGTCATTATGGGGTATTGTGATGTCATTATGGGGTATTGTGATGTCATTATGGGGTATTGTGATGTCATTATGGGGTATTGTGATGTCATTATGGGGTATTGTGATGTCATTATGGGGTATTGTGATGTCATTATGGGTTATTATGATGTCATTATGTGGTATTGTGATGTCATTATGGGGTATTGTGATGTCATCAGGGGTTATTGTGATGTCATTATGGGGTATTGTGTGTAGATGGATGAGAAAAACATTCATTTAATCAATTTTAGAACAAGGCTGTAAAGTAAAAAATGAAATGTGGAAAAAAGTCAATACTGGAGACTGTTAATCTGAAGAAACAGAGTAACCAAGCATTAATTTGGGGCGGCAGGGTAGCCTAGTGGTTAGAGCGTTGGACTAGTAACCGGACTTTTCCTAGGCCGTCATTGAAAATAATAATTTGTTCTTAACTGACTTGCCTAGTTAAATAAAGGTAAAATAAAAAAAATAGCGGCTAACAAATATAATGCCATTAATTAGAAGTTGTTTTTTTTCCCAATCACAATGTGAAGTTATGTATCAATAGCTTTGATTGTGGTGGGAAATGTATCCAACTGGCAAACTAAAGGTGAAGATACCTTCATAGAAAATGACTCAAGTAAAAGTGAAAGTCAGTCAAATACTACTTGATTAAAAGTCTAAACATAATTTAAATACATTTATATGGAGGATTTGCTGTTTCTGTGTAGGTGTGTTTTTTTTAAATTCCAACCCTTGGGAATTTAAAACAATTAAATGTGGGAACTGGGGAGGAAATTGGAGTGAAGTTATTGAACAGACTGGTGGGGTGTGCAGGCAACTCGGTCTGGCTAGTCGGTCTGGCAGCTCGGTCTGGCTAGTCGGTCTGGATGGTCAGTCTGGCTAGTCGGGCTGGCTGGTCGGTCTGGCTAGTCGGTCTGGCAGCTTGGTCTGGCTAGTCGGTCTGGATGGTCAGTCTTGCTAGTCGGTCTGGCAGCTCGGTCTGGCTAGTCGGTCTGGCAACTCGGTCTGGCTAGTCGGTCTGGCTGGTCGGTCTGGCTAGTCGGTCTGGCTAGTCGGTCTGGCTGGTCGGTGTGGCTAGTCGGGCTGACTGGTCGGTCTGGCTAGTCGGTCTGGCTGGTCGGTCTGGCTAGTCGGGCTGGCTGGTCGGGCTGGCTGGTCGGTCTGGCTGGTCGGTCTGGCTAGTCGGTCTGGCTGGTCGGTGTGGCTAGTCGGTCTGGCTGGTCGGTCTGGCTAGTCGGTCTGGCAGCTCGGTCTGGCTAGTCGGTCTGGCTGGTCGGTCTGGCTAGTCGGGTTGGCTGGTCGGGCTGGCTAGTCGGTCTGGCTGATCGGTCTGGCTTGTCGGTCTGGCTGGTCGGTCTGGCTGGCTAGTCGGGCTGGCTGGTCGGCCTGGCTGGTCGGTCTGGCTAGTCGGGCTGGCTAGTCGGGCTGGCTGGTTGGGCTGGCTGGTCGGTCTGAATGGTCGGTCTGGCTGAAATTCTTCGTATTTTATCAAGAGTTGTTCATTTGTTAATCTATTGTTTAAAGGTGCAACACAATATTTGCAATGAAATTATCTTTGATCTAGTTCAGTCTTCTTATCACTTAAACATATTTAATAATCACTTAAACATATTTAATAATCACGTAAACATATTTAATAATCACTTCATCATATTTAATAATCACTTCAACATATTTAATAATCACTGCAACATATTTAATAATCACTTCAACATATTTAATAATCACTGCAACATATTTAATAATCACTTGAACATATTTAATAATCACTGCAACATATTTAATAATCACTGCAACATATTTAATAATCACTTCAACATATTTAATAATCACTGCAACATATTTAATAATCACTTCAACATATTTAATAATCACTGCAACATATTTAATAATCACTTAAACATATTTAATAATCACGTAAACATATTTAATAATCACGTAAACATATTTAATAATCACGTAAACATATTTAATAATCACGTAAACATATTTAATAATCATCTCTTTCCTAGCTTGATGACTGTGGGCATTTTTGCTTACGTTTTGTTCTAAATAGAGACGGCGAAATGGATTATGTAAAAATGCAGCAAATTAGGTTTAGATACCCAAACAAATTCTGGGGGAGGACCCAGGTTCTAAACCCCCCCCCCCCCCCACACACACACACACACTTTTAAAATCAAAGTTGTGTCCCTGGGGTTAGGTTACAGTTAGGTTCTGGAGGAAGGTAGTGGGGGACAGGCAGGCGTCTGTGTCTGGCCAGGCCCAGAGAGAGGCCTCATGTCTGGGTCTCTAGTCCAGACCAGACGCCCTAGGCAATGGGGCTGAACACACACACACACACACACACACACACACACACTCACACACACACACACACACACACACGCACACACACACACACACACACACTATCCCCTTCACCACCAATCTCAAAACACCTGGTTCTAATGTCTGTACAGAACAATGTTTGGTTCTAATGTCTGTACAGAACAATGTTTGGTTCTAATCTCTGAACAGTATAGCGTTTGGTTCTAATGTCTGAACAGTATAGATCCAATGTCTGAACAGTGCAGCGTTTGGTTCTAATGTCTGAACAGTGCAGCGTTTGGTTCTAATCTCTGAATAGTATAGTTCCAATGTCTGAACAGTACAGCGTTTGGTTCTAATGTCTGAACAGTACAGCGTTTGGTTCTAATCTCTGAACAGTATAGCGTTTAGATCTAATCTCTGAACAGTATAGTTCCAATGTCTGAACAGTATAGCGTTTGGTTCTAATGTCTGAACAGTATAGATCCAATGTCTGAACAGTGCAGCGTTTGGTTCTAATGTCTGAACAGTGCAGCGTTTGGTTCTAATCTCTGAATAGTATAGTTCCAATGTCTGAACAGTACAGCGTTTGGTTCTAATGTCTGAACAGTACAGCGTTTGGTTCTAATCTCTGAACAGTATAGCGTTTAGATCTAATCTCTGAATAGTATAGTTCCAATGTCTGAACAGTACAGCGTTTGGTTCTAATGTCTGAACAGTGCAGCGTTTGGTTCTAATCTCTGAATAGTATAGTTCCAATGTCTGAACAGTACAGCGTTTGGTTCTAATGTCTGAACAGTACAGCGTTTGGTTCTAATCTCTGAATAGTATAGTTCCAATGTCTGAACAGTACAGCGTTTGGTTCTAATGTCTGAACAGTACAGCGTTTGGTTCTAATCTCTGAATAGTATAGTTCCAATGTCTGAACAGTACAGCGTTTGGTTCTAATGTCTGAACAGTACAGCGTTTGGTTCTAATGTCTGAACAGTACAGCATTTGGTTCTAATCTCTGAACAGTATAGTTCCAATGTCTGAACAGTATAGTTCTAATGTCTGAACAGTACAGCGTTTGGTTCTAATGTCTGAACAGTATAGTTCCAATGTCTGAACAGTATAGTTCTAATGTCTGAACAGTGCAGCGTCTGGTTCTAATCTCTGAACAGTATAGTTCCAATGTCTGAACAGTGCAGCGTTTGGTTCTAATGTCTGAACAGTACAGCGTTTGGTTCTAATCTCTGAACAGTATAGTTCCAATGTCTGAACAGTACAGCGTTTGGTTCTAATGTCTGAATAGTACAGCGTTTGGTTCTAATGTCTGAATAGTACAGCGTTTGGTTCTAACCTCTGAACAGTATAGTTCCAATGTCTGAACAGTACAGCGTTTGGTTCTAATGTCTGAATAGTACAGCGTTTGGTTCTAATGTCTGAATAGTACAGCGTTTGGTTCTAACCTCTGAACAGTATAGTTCCAATCTCTGAACAGTATAGCGTTTGGTTCTAATCTCTGAACAGTATAGTTCCAATGTCTGAACAGTACAGCGTTTGGTTCTAATCTCTGAACAGTATAGTTCCAATGTCTGAACAGTACAGCGTTTGGTTCTAATGTCTGAACAGTACAGCGTTTGGTTCTAATGTGTGAACAGTGCAGCGTTTGGTTCTAATCTCTGAACAGTATAGTTCCAATGTCTGAACAGTACAGCGTTTGGTTCTAATGTCTGAACAGTACAGCGTTTGGTTCTAATCTCTGAACAGTATAGTTCCAATGTCTGAACAGTACAGCGTTTGGTTCTAATCTCTGAACAGTATAGTTCCAATGTCTGAACAGTACAGCGTTTGGTTCTAATGTCTGAACAGTATAGCGTTTGGTTCTAATCTCTGAACAGTATAGTTACAATGTCTGAACAGTACAGCGTTTGGTTCTAATCTCTGAACAGTACAGCGTTTGGTTCTAATGTCTGAACAGTATAGCGTTTGGTTCTAATCTCTGAACAGTATAGTTCCAATGTCTGAACAGTGCAGCGTTTGGTTCTAATGTCTGAAAAGTATAGTTCCAATGTCTGAACAGTATAGCGTTTGGTTCTAATGTCTGAACAGTATAGCGTTTGGTTCTAATGTCTGAACAGTATAGCGTTTGGTTCTAATCTCTGAACAGTATAGTTCCAATGTCTGAACAGTACAGCGTTTGGTTCTAATCTCTGAACAGTACAGCGTTTGGTTCTAATCTCTGAACAGTACAGCGTTTGGTTCTAATGTCTGAACAGTATAGCGTTTGGTTCTAATCTCTGAACAGTATAGCGTTTGGTTCTAATGTCTGTACAGTGCAGCGTTTGGTTCTAATGTCTGTACAGTGCAGCGTTTGGTGTAATGAAGGGTTAGTAGGGGTTAGTAGAGAATATTAGGGGTTATGAGACATTACAGTGGGATAGTATGGGCCAGCAGGGGTTAGAAGGGGTTAGAATATGGGTTAATAGGGGTTAGTGGGGGTTAGAATGGGGTTAGTAGAGGTTAGAATAGGTTAGAATGGGGTAGTAGGGGTTAGTTGGGGTTAGTAGGGGTTAGTAGTGGATAGTAGGGGTTAGATGGGGTTAGTAGGGGTTAGAATGGGGTTAGAAGGGGTTAGTAGGGGTTAGTAGGGGTTAGATGGGGTTAGTAGGTTTTAGATGGGGTTAGTAGGGGTTAGATGGTGTTAGATGGGGTTAGAATGGGGTTAATAGGGGTTAGTGGGGGATAGTAGGGGTTAGTAGGAGTTAGATGGGGATAGGAGGGGTTAGATGGGGTTAGTACGGGTTCGATGGGGTTAGTAGGGGTTAGATGGGGTTAGTAGGGGTTAGATGGGGTTAGAGGGGGTTAGTAGGGGTTAGAATGGGTATAGTAGGGGTTAGTAGGGGTTAGATGGGGTTAGTAGGGGTTAGTGGGGGATAGAATGGGGTTAGTACGGGTTAGTAGGGGTTAGATGGGGTTAGTAGGGGTTAGAATGGGGTTAGTAGGGGTTAGTGGGGAATAGTAGGGGTTAGAATGGGGTTAGTAGGGGATAGTAGGGGTTAGAATGGTGTTAGTAGGTGTTAGTGGGGGTTAGATGGGGTTAGTAGGGGTTAGATGGGGTTAGATGGGGTTAGTAGGGGTTAGATGGGGTTAGATGGGGTTAGTAGGGGTTAGAAGCGGTTAGATGGGGTTAGTAGGGGTTAGATGGGGTTAGTAGGGGTTAGAACGTGGTTAGTAGGGGTTAGTGTGGGATAGTAGGGGTTAGATGGGATTAGTAGGGGTTAGATGGGGTTAGTAGGGGTTTGTAGGGGTTAGATGGGGTTAGTAGGGGTTAGATGGGGTTAGATGGGGTTAGTAAGGTTTAGATGGCGTTAGTAGGGGCTAGTAGGGGTTAGTGGGGGAATGTAGGGGTTAGTGGGGGCTAATAGGGGTTAGTAGGGGTTAGATGGGGTTAGTAGGGGTTAGATGGGGTTAGTAGGGGTTAGATGGTGTTAGATGGGGTTAGAATGGGGTTAGTAGGGGTTAGTGGGGGATAGTAGGGGTTAGTAGGAGTTAGATGGGGATAGTAGGGGTTAGATGGGGTTAGTATGGGTTTGATGGGGTTAGTAGGGGTTAGATGGGGTTAGATGGGGTTAGTAGGGGTTAGTGGGGGTTAGTAAGGGTTAGATGGGGTTAGTAGGGGTTAGATGGGGTTAGTAGGGGTTAGATGGGGTTAGACAGGGTTAGTAGGGGTTAGAATGGGGTTAGTAGGGGTTAGTAGGGGTTAGATGGGGTTAGTAGGGGTTAGTGGGGGTTAGGATGGGCTTAGTAGGGGTTAGTAGGGGTTAGATGGGGTTAGTAGGGGTTAGAATGGGGTTAGTAGGGGTTAGTGGGGGATAGTAGGGGTTAGAATGGGGTTAGTAGGGGATAGTAGGGGTTAGAATGGTGTTAGTAGGTGTTAGTGGGGGTTAGATGGGGTTAGATGGGGTTAGATGGGGTTAATAGGGGTTAGATGGGGTTAGATGGGGTTAGTAGGGGTTAGAACGTGGTTAGTAGGGGTTAGTGTGGGATAGTAGGGGTTAGATGGGGTTAGTAGGGGTTAGATGGGGTTAGTAGGGGTTTGTAGGGGTTAGATGGGGTTAGTAGGGGTTAGATGGGGTTAGTAGGGGTTAGATGGGGTTAGACGGGGTTAGTAGGGGTTAGAATGGGGTTAGTAGGGGTTAGTAGGGGTTAGATGGGGTTAGTAGGGGTTAGTGGGGGTTAGAATGGGGTTAGTAGGAGTTAGTAGGGGTTAGATGGGGTTAGTAGGGGTTAGTAGGGGTTAGTGGGGGATAGTAGGGGTTAGAATGGGGTTAGTAGGGGATAGTAGGGGTTAGAATGGTGTTAGTAGGTGTTAGTGGGGATTAGATGGGGTTAGTAGGGGTTAGATGGGGTTAATAGGGGTTAGTAGGGGTTAGATGGGGTTAGTAGGGGTTAGAACGTGGTTAGTAGGGGTTAGTGTGGGATAGTAGGGGTTAGATGGGGTTAGTAGGGGTTAGATGGGGTTAGTAGGGGTTTGTAGGGGTTAGATGGGGTTAGTAGGGGTTAGATGGGGTTAGTAGGGGTTAGATGGGGTTAGACGGGGTTAGTAGGGGTTAGAATGCGGTTAGTAGGGGTTAGTAGGGGTTAGATGGGGTTAGTAGGGGTTAGTGGGGGTTAGAATGGGGTTAGTAGGAGTTAGTAGGGGTTAGATGGGGTTAGTAGGGGTTAGAATGGGGTTAGTAGGGGTTAGTGGGGGATAGTAGGGGTTAGAATGGGGTTAGTAGGGGATAGTAGGGGTTAGAATGGTGTTAGTAGGTGTTAGTGGGGATTAGATGGGGTTAGTAGGGGTTAGATGGGGTTAGATGGGGTTAGTAGGGGTTAGATGGGGTTAGTAGGGGTTAGAAGCGGTTAGATGGGGTTAGTAGGGGTTAGATGGGGTTAGTAGGGGTTAGAACGTGGTTAGTAGGGGTTAGTGTGGGATAGTAGGGGTTAGATGGAGTTAGTAGGGGTTAGATGGGGTTAGTAGGGGTTAGATGGGGTTAGTAGGGGTTAGATGGGGTTAGATGGGGTTAGTAAGGTTTAGATGGGGTTAGTAGGGGCTAGTAGGGGTTAGTGGGGGATTGTAGGGGTTAGTGGGGGCTAATAGGGGTTAGTAGGGGTTAGATGGGGTTAGTAGGGGTTAGTAGGGGCTAGTAGGGGTTAGATGGGGTTAGTAGGGGTTAGTAGGGGTTAGATGGGGTTAGAAGGGGTTAGATGGGGTTAGTAGGGGTTAGATGGGGTTAGATGGGGTTAGTAGGGGTTAAATGGGGTTAGTAGGAGTTAGTAGGGGTTAGATGGGGTTAGTAGGGGTTAGAATGGGGTTAGTAGGGGTTAGTGGGGGATAGTAGGGGTTAGAATGGGGTTAGTAGGGGATAGTAGGGGTTAGAATGGTGTTAGTAGGTGTTAGTGGGGATTAGATGGGGTTAGTAGGGGTTAGATGGGGTTAATAGGGGTTAGTAGGGGTTAGATGGGGTTAGTAGGGGTTAGAACGTGGTTAGTAGGGGTTAGTGTGGGATAGTAGGGGTTAGATGGGGTTAGTAGGGGTTAGATGGGGTTAGTAGGGGTTTGTAGGGGTTAGATGGGGTTAGTAGGGGTTAGATGGGGTTAGTAGGGGTTAGATGGGGTTAGACGGGGTTAGTAGGGGTTAGAATGGGGTTAGTAGGGGTTAGTAGGGGTTAGATGGGGTTAGTAGGGGTTAGTGGGGGTTAGAATGGGGTTAGTAGGAGTTAGTAGGGGTTAGATGGGGTTAGTAGGGGTTAGAATGGGGTTAGTAGGGGTTAGATGGGGATAGTAGGGGTTAGAATGGGGTTAGTAGGGGATAGTAGGGGTTAGAATGGTGTTAGTAGGTGTTAGTGGGGATTAGATGGGGTTAGTAGGGGTTAGATGGGGTTAGATGGGGTTAGTAGGGGTTAGATGGGGTTAGTAGGGGTTAGAAGCGGTTAGATGGTGTTAGTAGGGGTTAGATGGGGTTAGTAGGGGTTAGAACGTGGTTAGTAGGGGTTAGTGTGGGATAGTAGGGGTTAGATGGAGTTAGTAGGGGTTAGATGGGGTTAGTAGGGGTTAGATGGGGTTAGTAGGGGTTAGATGGGGTTAGATGGGGTTAGTAAGGTTTAGATGGGGTTAGTAGGGGCTAGTAGGGGTTAGTGGGGGATTGTAGGGGTTAGTGGGGGCTAATAGGGGTTAGTAGGGGTTAGATGGGGTTAGTAGGGGTTAGTAGGGGCTAGTAGGGGTTAGATGGGGTTAGTAGGGGTTAGTAGGGGTTAGATGGGGTTAGAAGGGGTTAGATGGGGTTAGTAGGGGTTAGATGGGGTTAGATGGGGTTAGTAGGGGTTAAATGGGGTTAGTAGGGGCTAGTAGGGGTTAGATGGGGTTAGTAGGGGTTTGTAGGGGTTAGATGGGGTTAGTAGGGGTAAGTAGGGGTTAGATGGGGTTAGTAGGGGTTAGATGGGGTTAGTAGGGGTTAGATGGGGTTAGACGGGGTTAGTAGGGGTTAGTGGGGAATAGTAGTGGATAGTATGGGTTAGTGGGGGTTAGATGGGGTTAGATGGGGATAGTAGGGGTTAGATGGGGTTAGATGGGGATAGTAGGAGTTAGATGGGGTTAGAGGGGTTAGATGGGGTTAGTAGTTAATAGTAGGGGTTCGATGGGGTTAGATGGGGATAGTAGGGGTTAGATGGGGTTAGATGGGGATAGTAGGAGTTAGATGGGGTTAGTTGGGGATAGTAGGGGTTAGATGTTGTTAGATGGGGATAGTAGGAGTTAGATGGGGTTAGATGGGGATAGTAGGGGTTAGATGTTGTTAGATGGGGATAGTAGGAGTTAGATGGGGTTAGTAGGGGTTAGATGGGGTTAGACGGGGTTAGTAGGGGTTAGTGGGGAATAGTAGTGGATAGTATGGGTTAGTGGGGGTTAGATGGGGTTAGATGGGGATAGTAGGGGTTAGATGGGGTTAGATGGGGATAGTAGGGGTTAGATGGGGTTAGATGGGGATAGTAGGAGTTAGATGGGGTTAGAGGGGTTAGATGTTGTTAGATGGGGATAGTAGTGGATAGTATGGGTTAGTGGGGGTTAGATGGGGTTAGATGGGGATAGTAGGGGTTAGATGGGGTTAGATGGGGATAGTAGGGGTTAGATGGGGTTAGATGGGGATAGTAGGAGTTAGATGGGGTTAGAGGGGTTAGATGGGGTTAGTAGTTAATAGTAGGGGTTCGAATGGGGATAGAAGTTGATAGTAGTTTTTTTTTTATATTAATTTATTTCACCTTTATTTAAACCAGGTAGGCCAGTTGAGAACAAGTTCTCATTTACAACTGTGACCTGGCCAAGATAAAGCAAAGCCGTGCGACACAAACTATAGGTGAAAGTACAAGGGGATAGTTGGGGATACTAGGGAGTTTTAGGGGTTACGAGAGGTTTTTAGGGGATAGTAGGGGGTTTTAGGGGTTACGAGAGGTTTTTAGGGGATACTAGGGGGTTTTAGGGGTTACGAGAGGTTTTTAGGGGATAGTAGGGGGTTTTAGGGGTTACGAGAGGTTTTTAGGGGATAGTAGGGGGTTTTAGGGGTTACGAGAGGTTTTTTATGGGATACTAGGGTTTTTTAGGGGTTACGAGAGGTTTTTAGGGGATAGTAGGGTGTTTTAGGGGTTACGAGAGGTTTTTAGGGGATACTAGGGGTTTTCGGGGTTACGAGAGGTTTTTAGGGGATAGTAGGGGTTTGTAGGGGTTACGATAGGTTTTTAGGGGATAGTAGGGTGTTTTAGGGGTTACAATAGGTTTTTAGGGGATAGTAGGGGTTTGTAGGGGTTACGATAGGTTATTAGGGGATAGTAGGGGTTTGTAGGGGTTACAATAGGTTTTTAGGGGATAGTAGGGGTTTGTAGGGGCTACGATAGGTTACTAGGGGATAGTAGGGGGGTTTAGGGGTTATGGGAGGTTTTAGGGGATAGTAGGGGTTACGAGAGGTTATTAGGGGATAGTAGGGGTTTGTAGGGGATCGTAGGGGTTAGATGGGGATATTGGGAATAGTAGGGGACAGTGCATGTTATTTGGGATAGTAGTGGAAATTAGGGGAAGGTAGACGTTAGTATTGGAGAGTATGGGAGAGTAGGGGTTGTAAGGGGAATGAGGGTTATGACAGGTTATGGGGGGTTATACCAGGTTATGGGGGGTTATAACAGGTTATGAGGGGTTCTAACAGGTTATGGGGGTTATACCAGGTTATGGGGGGTTCTAACAGGTTATGGGGGTTATGAGGGGTTAATACAAGTTATGAGGGGTTCTAACAGGTTATGGGGGGTTATAACAGGTTATGGGGAGTTATAACAGGTTATGGGGGTTATGAGGGGTTAATACAGGTTATGAGGGGTTCTAACAAGGTTATGAGGGGTTATGAGGTGATACGAAGGGTTATGAGAGGTTACGAGGGGCTATGAGGGGTTATGAGGGTTTATAACAGGTTATGACGGGTTATGAGTGGTTATGGGGGGTTATAACAGGTTATGAGGGGTTATAACAGCTTATGGAGGGTAATAACAGTTTATGGGGGGTTATAACAGGTTATGAGGGGTTATAACAGCTTATGGGGGGTTATGAGGTGATGTGAAGGGTTGTGAGAGGTTATGAGGGGCTATGAGGGGTTATGATGGTTTATGAAGGGTCATGGGAGGCTAGGAGGAGGTAGAAGACCTTGATTTGTAGTTTTGAATCAGTGTTTGTGAAAACTTATGTGTTGAAGCCCTGTGTTTTACAGTCATGTATTTAATAGGTTAACATTAAAATGCCTGTGAGTCAAGAACATGATGTTGAATATTTGTTGCCACTATAAATTAGTGTGTGTGTGTGTGTGTGTGTGTGTGTGTGTGTGTGTGTGTGTGTGTGTGTGTGTGTGTGTGTGTGTGTGTGTGTGTGTGTCTGTGTGTGTGTGTGTGTGTGTGCGTGTGTGTGTGTGTGTGTGTGTGTAACAAGACCTAATAGACATTTTCTCTGTAATTAAGGTGATTAGGAGCTGTATTGCTTCACATCGCATGCAATGAAACAACAGAACTTTGATACACACACACACACACACACACACACACACAAACAAACTTTTATTGACTTTCATTAGCTTTAGTGTGGCGCCACAGAGAAAGATTCACATTGTGAAAGGATTAATTATGCTAATAGTTGGATTAGACTGATATTTCACTGCTGGTCTTTCACTGCATATCTTCATTAATATGTTATTAACACAATTAAATGTTGGAAAATTCCTCATCATGTACGGAGACTGAAACACCTCTAGAGGAGATCTGCATGGAGGAATGGGCCAAAATACCAGCAACAGTGTGTGAAAACCTTGTGAAGACTTACAGAAAACGTTTGACCTCTGTCATTGCCAACAAAGGGTATATAACAAAGTATTGAGATAAACTTTTGTTATTGACCAAATACTTATTTTCCACCATAATTTGCAAATACATTCATTAAAAATCCTACAATGTGATTTTCTGGATTTTTTTCTCATTTTGTCTGTCATAGTTGAAGTGTACCTATGATGAAAATTACAGGCCTCTCTCATCTTTTTAAGTGGGAGAACTTGCACAATTGGTGGCTGACTAAATACTTTTTTGCCCCACTGTATGTAGGGAGACTGAAACACCTCTCATCATTATGTAGGGAGACTGAAACAACTCTCATCATTATGTAGGGAGACAGGAACACCTCTCATCACTCATGATTATGTAGGGAGACTGAGACACCTCTCATCATTATGTAGGGAGACTGAAACACCTCCCATCATTATGTAGGGAGACTGAAACACCTCTCATCATTATGTAGGGAGACTGAAACACCTCTCATCACTCATGATTATGTAGGGAGACTGAAACACCTCCCATCATTATGTAGGGAGACTGAAACACCTCTCATCATTATGTAGGGAGACTGAAACAACTCTCATCATTATGTAGGGAGACAGGAACACCTCTCATCACTCATGATTATGTAGGGAGACTGAGACACCTCTCATCATTATGTAGGGAGACTGAAACACCTCTCATCATTATGTAGGGAGACTGAAACACCTCTCATCATTATGTAGGGAGACTGAAACAACTCTCATCATTATGTAGGGAGACAGGAACACCTCTCATAATTATGTAGGGAGACTGAAACACCTCTCATAATTATGTAGGGAAACAGGAACACCTCTCATCACTCATAATTACATAGCGAGACAGGAACACCTCTCATCATTATGTAGGGAGACTGAAACACTTCTCATCATTATGTAGGGAGACAGGAACACCTCTCATAATTATTTAGGGAGACTGAAACACCTCTCATAATTATGTAGGGAGACAGGAACACCTCTCATAATTATGTAGGGAGACAGGAACACCTCTCATAATTATGTAGGGAGACAGGAACACATCTCATCACTCATAATTACATCGCGAGACAGGAACACCTCTCATAATTATGTAGGGAGACTGAAACACCTCTCATCACTCATAATTCCATAGCGAGACAGGAACACCTCTCATCACTCATAATTACATAGGGAGACAGGAACACCTCTCATAATTATGTAGGGAGACAGGAACACCTCTCATCATTATGTAGGGAGACAGGAACACCTCTCATCACTCATAATTACATAGCGAGACAGGAACACCTCTCATCATTATGTAGGGAGACTGAAACACCTCTCATAATTATGTAGGGAGACTGAAACACCTCTCATCACTATGTAGGGAGACAGGAACACCTCTCATAATTATGTAGGGAGACAGGAACACCTCTCATCACTCATAATTATGTAGGGAGACTGAGACACCTCTCATCATTATGTAGGGAGACTGAAACACCTCTCATAATTATGTAGGGAGACAGGAACACCTCTCATAATTATGTAGGGAGACAGGAACACCTCTCATAATTATGTAGGGAGACAGGAACACCTCTCATCACTCATAATTACATAGCGAGACAGGAACACCTCTCATAATTATGTAGGGAGACAGGAACACCTCTCATCATTATGTAGGGAGACTGAAACACCTCTCATAATTGTGTAGGGAGACTGAAACACCTCTCATAATTATGTAGGGAGACAGGAACACCTCTCATAATTATTTAGGGAGACATGAACACATCTCATAATTATGTAGGGAGACTGACACACCTCTCATCTTCATGTAGGGAGACAGGAACACCTCTCATCATTATATAGGGAGACTGAAACAACTCTCATCACTCGTAATTATGTAGGGTGACTGGAACACCTCCCATCATTATGTAGGGAGACTGAAACACCTCTCATAGTTATGTAGGGAGACTGAAACACTTCTCATAATTATGTAGGGAGACAGGAACACCTCTCATCAATATGTAGGGAGACTGAAACACCTCTCATAATTGTGTAGGGAGACTGAAACACCTCTCATAATTATGTAGGGAGACAGGAACACCTCTCATCATCATGTAGGGAGACTGAAACACCTCTCATCACTCATAATTATGTAGGGAGACTGAAACACCTCTCATAATTATTTAGGGAGACATGAACAAATCTCATAATTATGTAGGGAGACTGACACACCTCTCATCTTCATGTAGGGAGACAGGAACACCTCTCATCATTATATAGGGAGACTGAAACACCTCTCATCACTCATAATTATGTAGGGTGACTGGAACACCTCCCATCATTATGTAGGGAGACTGAAACACCTCTCATCATTATGTAGGGAGACTGAAACACCTCTCATCATTATGTAGGGAGACTGAAACACCTCTCATCACCCATAATTATGTAGGGAGACTGAAACACCTCTCATCACTAATAATTATGTAGGGAGACTGAAACACCTCTCATCATTATGTAGGGAGACTGAAACACCTCTCAAATGTATGTAGGGAGACTGAAACACCTCTCATCATTATGTAGGGAGACTGAAACACCTCTCAAATTTATGTAGGGAGACTAAAACACCTCTCATAGTTACGTAGGGAGATCAACACCTCTCATAGTTACTTAGGGAGACTGGAACACCTCTCATAATTATGTAGGGAGACTAAAACACCTCTCATAGTTACGTAGGGAGATCAACACCTCTCATAGTTACGTAGGGAGATCAACACCTCTCATAGTTATGTAGGGAGACTGAAACACCTCTCATAGTTTTGTAGGGAGACTGAAACACCTCCCATCATTATGTAGGGAGACTGAAACACCTCTCATAATTATGTAGGGAGACTGAAACACCTCCCATCATTATGTAGGGAGACTGAAACACCTCTCATAATTATGTAGGGAGACTGAAACACCTCTCATTACTATGTAGGGAGACTGAAACACCTCTCATCATTATGTAGGGAGACTGAAACACCTCTCATTACTATGTAGGGAGACTGAAACACCTCTCATAGTTACGTAGGGAGATCAACAACTCTCATAGTTACGTAGGGAGATCAACACCTCTCATAGTTACGTAGGGAGATCAACACCTCTCATAGTTATGTAGGGAGATCAACACCTCTCATAGTTACGTAGGGAGATCAACACCTCTCATAGTTACGTAGGGAGATCAACACCTCTCATAGTTACGTAGGGAGATCAACACCTCTCATAGTTACGTAGGGAGATCAACACCTCTCATAGTTACCTAGGGAGATCAACACCTCTCATAGTTACGTAGGGAGATCAACACCTCTCATAGTTACGTAGGGAGATCAACACCTCTCATAGTTACGTAGGGAGATCAACACCTCTCATAGTTACCTAGGGAGATCAACATAACTAAATAGAACGAGATGACAGTGTCTGTCTATGTGACTCGTGTCCCAAGTTCAGGCTCTGGAGACCTGGAGATATAATGTCCTCTGTTACAGTGAGTTAGTGTACAGACTCTTTATTTATTTAACTTTTATCTAACTAGGCAAGTCAGTTAAGATCAAATTCTTATTTACAATGACTGCTTCTACCCTGGCCAAACCCGTTCCAATTGTGTACCACCACCCTATGGGACTCCCAATCACGGCCGGATGTTATTCCGCCTGAATTCAAACCAGGGAATTGTATTGTCCCCCTCTTGCACTGAGATGCAGTGCCTTAGACTACTGCGCCACTCGGGAGGCAACGATTGGCCCAGTGTCGTCAGGGTTACGGGAGGGTTTGGCAGGGGAGGGGCTTTACTTGGCTCGTCGTTCTTTAGTGACTCCTTGTGACGGGCCGGGCGCCTGCAAGCTGACATTGTCATCAGTTGAACGATGGTTTCCAACAACACAATGGCTTCTGGGATAAGCGGGCGGGTGTTAAGAAGCGCTGTTTGGCGGGTCATGTTTAGGAGCACGCAAAAAAAGTCACCTTAGTGTTTAAAGTGGTTTCCTTGTCCTCTTTCTGAGCATCCTTCTCTCTCTCCTTTCTCTCACTCCCGCCGTCAACCTTTTAAATGTAACCAGAGCCTGAAAGACGATCAACGCTCAGAGAGACAGAGAGAAAGAAAGAGTGAAAGAGAGAGGGAAGAAGAGAGGGAAGGAGAGAGGGAAGGAGAATGGGAAGGAGAGAGGGAAGGAGAATGGGAAGAAGAGAGGGAAGGAGAGAGGCAAGGAGAGAGGGAAGGAGAGGGGAAGGAGAGAGGGAAAAGAGATGGACAGAGAGGGGAAGGAGAGAGGGAAGGAGAGAGGGAAGGAGAATGAGAAGGAGAGGGGAAGGAGAGAGAGAAGGAAAATTGGAAGGAGAGGGGAAGGAGAGAGGGAAGAAGAGAGGGAAGGAGATAGGCAAGGAGAGGGGAAGGAGCGAGGGAAGGAGAGAGGGAAGGAGAGAGGGAAGGAGAGGGTAAGGAGAGGGGAAGGAGAGAGGGAAGGAGAGAGGGAAGGAGAGGAGAAGGTGAGGGGGAAGGAGCGGGAAGGAGAGGGGAATGAGAGAGGGAAGGAGAGAGGGAAGGAGAGGGGAAGGAGAGAGGGAAGGAGTGAGGGAAGGAGAGGGAAGGAGAGCAGGAAGGAGAGGGAAGGAGAGAGGAAAGGAAAGGGGAAGGAGAGGGGAAGGAGAGAGGGAAGGAGAGGGAAGGAGATAGGGAAGGAGAGCGGAAGGAGAGAGGGGAAGAGAGAGGGAAGGAGAGAGGGAAGGAGAGAGGAAGAGGACAGATGTCAACAGGTAGTTAGCCAATAAAAATTGTATCCTCGACGTAAAACTATACACTATAAAACTATAACACTATAACACTATAAAACTATAACACTATAACACTATAACACTATAAAACTATAACACTATAAAACTATAACACTATAACACTATAACACTATAAAACTATAACACTATAAAACTATAACACTATAACACTATAACACTATAACACTATAAACTATAACACTATAAAACTATAACACTATAACACTATAAAACTATAACACTATAAACTATAACACTATAACACTATAAAACTATAACACTATAAAACTATAACACTATAAAACTATAACACTATAACACTATAAAACTATAACACTATAAAACTATAACACTATAAAACTATAACACTATAAACTATAACACTATAAAACTATAACACTATAACACTATAACACTATAACACTATAAAACTATAACACTATAAAACTATAACACTATAAAACTATAACACTATAACACTATAAAACTATAACACTATAAAACTATAACACTATAAAACTATAACACTATAAACTATAACACTATAAAACTATAACACTATAACACTATAACACTATAACACTATAACACTATAACACTATAACACTATAACACTATAACACTATAAAACTATAACACTATAACACTATAACACTATAACACTATAAAACTATAACACTATAACACTATAACACTATAACACTATAAAACTATAAACTATAACACTATAACACTATAAAACTATAACACTATAACACTATAAAACTATAACACTATAACACTATAACACTATAACACTATAAAACTATAACACTATAACACTATAACACTATAACACTATAACACTATAAAACTATAAAACTATAAACTATAACACTATAACACTATAACACTATAACACTATAACACTATAACACTATAAACTATAACACTATAAAACTATAACACTATAACACTATAACACTATAACACTATAACACTATAACACTATAACACTATAACACTATAAAACTATAAAACTATAACACTGTAACACTATAACACTATAACACTATAACACTATAACACTATAACACTATAACACTATAAAACTATAACACTATAACACTATAACACTATAACACTATAAAACTATAACACTATAACACTATAACACTATAACACTATAACACTATAAAACTAT
Source organism: Oncorhynchus mykiss (assembly GCF_057628025.1). Lineage (NCBI taxonomy): Eukaryota > Metazoa > Chordata > Actinopteri > Salmoniformes > Salmonidae > Oncorhynchus > Oncorhynchus mykiss. The sequence continues at coordinate 55,584,522 of NC_143042.1, read as the reverse complement.
AACACTATAACACTATAACACTATAACACTATAACACTATAACACTATAAAACTATAACACTATAACACTATAACACTATAACACTATAAAACTATAAAACTATAACACTATAAAACTATAACACTATAAAACTATAAACTATAACACTATAACACTATAAAACTATAAAACTATAAACTATAACACTATAACACTATAACACTATAAAACTATAACACTATAAAACTATAACACTATAAAACTATAAACTATAACACTATAACACTATAAAACTATAAAACTATAAACTATAACACTATAACACTATAACACTATAAAACTATAAACTATAACACTATAACACTATAAAACTATAACACTATAACACTATAACACTATAACACTATAAAACTATAAACTATAACACTATAACACTATAACACTATAAAACTATAAACTATAAAACTATAAAACTATAACACTATAAAACTATAAACTATAACACTATAACACTATAACACTATAAAACTATAACACTATAAAACTATAACACTATAAAACTATAACACTATAACACTATAACACTATAACACTATAACACTATAACACTATAACACTATTACACTATTACACTATAACACTATAAAACTATAACACTATAACACTATAACACTATAAAACTATAACACTATAACACTATAACACTATAACACTATAACACTATAACACTATAACACTATAACACTATAAAACTATAACACTATAACACTATAACACTATACAACTATAAACTATAACACTATAAAACTATAACACTATAAAACTATAACACTATAACTATAACACTATAACACTATAACACTATAACACTATAACACTATAACACTATAAAACTATAACACTATAACACTATAACACTATAACACTATAACACTATAACACTATAAAACTATAACACTATAACACTATAACACTATAACACTATAAAACTATAAAACTATAACACTATAACATAACACTATAACACTATAAACTATAACACTATAGACTATAAAACTATAAAACTATAAACTATAACACTATAACACTATAACACTATAAAACTATAACACTATAAAACTATAACACTATAAAACTATAAACTATAACACTAAACACTATAAAACTATAAAACTATAAACTATAACACTATAACACTATAACACTATAAAACTATAAACTATAACACTATAACACTATAAAACTATAAAACTATAACACTATAACACTATAACACATAAAACTATAACTATAACACTATAACACTATAACACTATAAAACTATAAACTATAAACTATAAAACTATAACACTATAAAACTAAAACTATAACACTATAACACTATAACACTATAAAACTATAACACTATAAAACTATAACACTATAAAACTATAACACTATAACACTATAACACTATAACACTATAACACTATAACACTATAACACTATTACACTATTACACTATAACACTATAAAACTATAACACTATAACACTATAACACTATAAAACTATAACACTATAACACTATAACACTATAACACTATAACACTATAACACTATACACTATAACACTATAACACTATAACTATAACACTATACACTATAACACTATAAAACTATAAACTATAACACTATAAAACTATAACACTATAAAACTATAACACTATAACACTATAACACTATAAAACTATAACACTATAAAACATAACACTATAAACTATAACTATAACACTATAAAACTATAACACTATAACACTATTACACTATAAAACTATAAAACTATAACACTATAAAACTATAAAACTATAACACTATAAAACTATAACACTATAACACTATAACACTATAAAACTATAAACTATAACACTATAAAACTATAACACTATAACACTATAAAACTATAACACTATAAAACTATAACACTATAACACTATAACACTATAAAACTATAAACTATAACACTATAAAACTATAAACTATAACACTATAAAACTATAAACTATAACACTATAAACTATAACACTATAAAACTATAACACTATAACACTATAAAACTATAAACTATAACACTATAAAACTATAAACTATAACACTATAAAACTATAACACTATAAAACTATAAACTATAAAACTATAAAACTATAACACTATAAAACTATAAACTATAACACTATAAAACTATAAACTATAAAACTATAAAACTATAACACTATAAAACTATAAACTATAAACCTATAAAACTATAACACTATAACACTATTACACTATAACACTATAAAACTATAACACTATAACACTATAAACTATAACACTATAAAACTATAACACTATAACACTATAACACTAAAACTATAACACTATAAAACTATAAACTATAAAACTATAAAACTATAACACTATAAAACTATAAACTATAACACTATAAAACTATAACACTATAACACTATTACACTATAACACTATAACACTATAACACTATAACACTATAACACTAACTATAACACTATAAAACTATAACACTATAACACTATATACACTATAACACTATAACACTATAACACTATACACTATAAACTATAACACTATAACACTATAACACTATAAAACTATAACACTATAAAACTATAACACTATAACACTATTACACTATAAAACTATAAAACTATAACACTATAAAACTATAACACTATAAAACTAAAAAAACTATAAACTATCACACTATAAAACTATAAAACTATAACACTATAAACTATAACACTATAAACTATAAACTATAACACTATAACACTATAAACTATAACTATAACACTATAACACTATAACACTATAACACTATAAAACTATAACACTATAAAACTATAAACTATAACACTATAAAACTATAACACTATAAACTATTACACTATAAAACTATAAAACTATAACACTATAACACTATAACACTATAAAACTATAACACTATAAAACTATAACACTATAACACTATTACACTATAAAACTATAAAACTATAACACTATAAAACTATAACACTATAAAACTATAAAACTATAACACTATAACACTATTACACTATAAAACTATAAAAACTATAACACTATAACACTATAACACTATAACACTATAACACTATAAACTATAACACTATAACACAATAACACTATAACACTATAAACTATAACACTATAAACTATAACACTATAACACTATTACACTATAAACTATAACTATAACACTATAAAACTATAAAACTATAAAACTATAAACTATAACACTATAACACTATTACACTATAAACTATAAACTATAACACTATAAAACTATAGAACTATAACACTATAAAACTATAACACTATAAAACTATAACTATAAAACTATAACACTATAAAACTATAACACTATAACACTATAACAACTATAACACTATAACACTATAAACTATAAACTATAACACTATAAACTATAACACTATAAAACTATAACACTATAAACTATAACACTATAAAACTATAACACTATAACACTATAACACTATAACACTATAAAACTATAACACTATAAAACTATAACACTATAAAACTATAACACTATAACACTATAAAACTATAACACTATAAAACTATAACACTATAAAACTATAACACTATAAACTATAACACTATAAAACTATAACACTATAACACTATAACACTATAACACTATAACACTATAACACTATAACACTATAACACTATAACACTATAAAACTATAACACTATAACACTATAACACTATAAACTATAACACTATAAACTATAACACTATAACACTATAAACTATAACACTATAAACTATAAAACTATAAAAACACTATAACACTAAAAACTATAACACTATAAACATAAAACTATAACACTATAACACTATAACACTATAACACTATAAAACTATAACACTATAACACTATAACACTATAACACTATAACACTATAAAACTATAAAACTATAAACTATAACACTATAACACTATAACACTATAACACTATAACACTATAACACTATAACTATAAACTATAACACTATAACACTATAACACTATAACACTATAACACTATAACACTAACACTATAACACTATAACACTATAAAACTATAACACTATAACACTATACACTATAACACTATAACTATACACTATAACACTATAACACTATAAAACTATAACACTATAACACTATAACACTATAACACTATAAAACTATAACACTATAACACTATAACACTATAACACTATAACACTATAAAACTATAACACTATAACACTATAACACTATAACACTAAAACACTATAACACTATAACACTATAACACTATAACACTATAACACTATAACACTATAACTATAAAACTATAACACTATAAACTATAACACTATAACACTATAAACTATAACACTATAACACTATAACACTATAAAACTATAAACTATAACACTATAACACTATAACACTATAAACAACTAACACTATAACACTATAAAACTATAACACTATAACACTATAAAACTATAACACTATAAAACTATAACACTATAACACTATAACACTATAACACTATAAACTATAAACTATAACACTATAACACTATAACACTATAACACTATAAAACTATAACACTATAACACTATAACAACACTATAAACTATAACACTATAACACTATAAACACTATAAAACTATAACACTATAACACTATAACACTATAACACTATAAAACTAAAAACTATAACACTATAACACTATAAACTATAACACTATAACACTATAACACTATAAACTATAACACTATAAAACTATAACACTATAAAACTATAACACTATAACACTATAACACTATAACACTATAACACTATAACACTATAACACTATAACACTATAACACTATAACACTATAAACTATAACACTATAACACTATAACACTATAAAACTATAACACTATAAAACTATAACACTATAACACTATAACACTATAACACTATAACACTATAACACTATAACACTATAACACTATAAAACTATAACACTATAACACTATAACACTATAAACTATAACTATAACACTATAAAACTATAACACTATAAACTATAACACTATAACACTATAACACTATAACACTATAACACTATAACACTATAACACTATAACACTATAACACTATAAACACTATAACACTATAACACTATAACACTATAACACTATAACACTATAAAACTATAACACTATAACACTATAACACTATAACACTATAAAACTATAAAACTATAACACTATAAAACTATAACACTATAACACTATAAACTATAACACTATAACACTATAAAACTATAAAACTATAAACTATAACACTATAACACTATAACACTATAAAACTATAACACTATAAAACTATAACACTATAAACTATAAACTATAACACTATAACACTATAAAACTATAAAACTATAAACTATAACACTATAACACTATAACACTATAAAACTATAAACTATAACACTATAACACTATAAAACTATAACACTATAACACTATAACACTATAACACTATAAAACTATAAACTATAACACTATAACACTATAACACTATAAAACTATAAAACTATAAAACTATAAAACTATAACACTATAAAACTATAAACTATAACACTATAACACTATAACACTATAAAACTATAACACTATAAAACTATAACACTATAAAACTATAACACTATAACACTATAAACACTATAACACTATAACACTATAACACTATTACACTATTACACTATAACACTATAAAACTATAACACTATAACACTATAACACTATAAAACTATAACACTATAAAACTATAACACTATAACACTATAACACTATAACACTATAACACTATAACACTATAACACTATAACACTATAAAACTATAACACTATAACACTATAACACTATACAACTATAAACTATAACACTATAAAACTATAACACTATAAAACTATAACACTATAACACTATAACACTATAAAACTATAACACTATAAAACTATAACACTATAAAACTATAAACTATAACACTATAAAACTATAACACTATAACACTATTACACTATAAAACTATAAAACTATAACACTATAAAACTATAAAACTATAACACTATAAAACTATAACACTATAACACTATAACACTATAAAACTATAAAACTATAACACTATAAAACTATAACACTATAACACTATAAAACTATAACACTATAAAACTATAACACTATAACACTATAACACTATAAAACTATAAACTATAACACTATAAAACTATAAACTATAACACTATAAAACTATAAACTATAACACTATAAAACTATAACACTATAAAACTATAACACTATAACACTATAAAACTATAAACTATAACACTATAAAACTATAAACTATAACACTATAAAACTATAACACTATAAAACTATAAACTATAAAACTATAAAACTATAACACTATAAAACTATAAACTATAACACTATAAAACTATAAACTATAAAACTATAAAACTATAACACTATAAAACTATAAACTATAACACTATAAAACTATAACACTATAACACTATTACACTATAACACTATAACACTATAACACTATAACACTATAAACTATAACACTATAAAACTATAACACTATAACACTATAACACTATAAAACTATAACACTATAAAACTATAAACTATAAAACTATAAAACTATAACACTATAAAACTATAAACTATAACACTATAAAACTATAACACTATAACACTATTACACTATAACACTATAACACTATAACACTATAACACTATAAACTATAACACTATAAAACTATAACACTATAACACTATTACACTATAACACTATAACACTATAACACTATAACACTATAAACTATAACACTATAAAACTATAACAGTATAAAACTATAACACTATAAAACTAAAAAAACTATAAACTATCACACTATAAAACTATAAAACTATAACACTATAAACTATAACACTATAAAACTATAAACTATAACACTATAACACTATAAACTATAACACTATAACACTATAACACTATAACACTATAACACTATAACACTATAAACTATAACACTATAAAACTATAAACTATAACACTATAAAACTATAACACTATAACACTATTACACTATAAAACTATAAAACTATAACACTATAACACTATAACACTATAAAACTATAACACTATAAAACTATAACACTATAACACTATTACACTATAAAACTATAAAACTATAACACTATAAAACTATAACACTATAAAACTATAAAACTATAACACTATTACACTATTACACTATAAAACTATAAAACTATAACACTATAACACTATAACACTATAAAACTATAAAACTATAACACTATAAAACTATAAACTATAACACTATAAAACTATAACACTATAACACTATTACACTATAACACTATAACACTATAACACTATAACACTATAAACTATAACACTATAAAACTATAACACTATAACACTATAACACTATAAAACTATAACACTATAAAACTATAAACTATAAAACTATAAAACTATAACACTATAAAACTATAAACTATAACACTATAAAACTATAACACTATAACACTATTACACTATAACACTATAACACTATAACACTATAACACTATAAACTATAACACTATAAAACTATAACACTATAACACTATTACACTATAACACTATAACACTATAACACTATAACACTATAAACTATAACACTATAAAACTATAACAGTATAAAACTATAACACTATAAAACTAAAAAAACTATAAACTATCACACTATAAAACTATAAAACTATAACACTATAAACTATAACACTATAAAACTATAAACTATAACACTATAACACTATAAACTATAACACTATAACACTATAACACTATAACACTATAACACTATAACACTATAAACTATAACACTATAAAACTATAACTATACACCATACTAATACCAAAGCACTATGACCAAAGACCATAAAACTATAGCCATACACCATAGACACTTACAAACTATAACACTATAAAACTATAACACTATAACACTATTACACTATAAAACTATAAAACTATAACACTATAAAACTATAACACTATAAAACTATAAAACTATAACACTATTACACTATTACACTATAAAACTATAAAACTATAACACTATAACACTATAACACTATAACACTATAACACTATAAACTATAACACTATTACACTATTACACTATACAACTATAAACTATAACACTATAAACTATAACACTATAACACTATTACACTATAAACTATAAACTATAACACTATAAAACTATAAAACTATAAAACTATAAACTATAACACTATAACACTATTACACTATAAACTATAAACTATAACACTATAAAACTATAGAACTATAACACTATAAAACTATAACACTATAAAACTATAAACTATAACACTATAACACTATAACACTATAAAACTATAACACTATAACACTATAACACTATAACACTATAACACTATAACACTATAAAACTATAACACTATAACACTATAACACTATAACACTATAACACTATAACACTATAAAACTATAACACTATAACACTATAACACTATAACACTATAAAACTATAAAACTATAACACTATAAAACTATAACACTATAAAACTATAAACTATAACACTATAACACTATAAAACTATAAAACTATAAACTATAACACTATAACACTATAACACTATAAAACTATAACACTATAAAACTATAACACTATAAAACTATAAACTATAACACTATAACACTATAAAACTATAAAACTATAAACTATAACACTATAACACTATAACACTATAAAACTATAAACTATAACACTATAACACTATAAAACTATAACACTATAACACTATAACACTATAACACTATAAAACTATAAACTATAACACTATAACACTATAACACTATAAAACTATAAACTATAAAACTATAAAACTATAACACTATAAAACTATAAACTATAACACTATAACACTATAACACTATAAAACTATAACACTATAAAACTATAACACTATAAAACTATAACACTATAACACTATAACACTATAACACTATAACACTATAACACTATAACACTATTACACTATTACACTATAACACTATAAAACTATAACACTATAACACTATAACACTATAAAACTATAACACTATAAAACTATAACACTATAACACTATAACACTATAACACTATAACACTATAACACTATAACACTATAACACTATAAAACTATAACACTATAACACTATAACACTATACAACTATAAACTATAACACTATAAAACTATTACACTATAAAACTATAACACTATAAAACTATAACACTATAACACTATAACACTATAACACTATAACACTATAACACTATAACACTATAAAACTATAACACTATAACACTATAACACTATAACACTATAACACTATAAAACTATAACACTATAACACTATAACACTATAACACTATAAAACTATAAAACTATAACACTATAAAACTATAACACTATAACACTATAAACTATAACACTATAACACTATAAAACTATAAAACTATAAACTATAACACTATAACACTATAACACTATAAAACTATAACACTATAAAACTATAACACTATAAAACTATAAACTATAACCACTATAACACTATAAAACTATAAAACTATAAACTATAACACTATAACACTATAACACTATAAAACTATAAACTATAACACTATAACACTATAAAACTATAACACTATAACACTATAACACTATAACACTATAAAACTATAAACTATAACACTATAACACTATAACACTATAAAACTATAAACTATAAAACTATAAAACTATAACACTATAAAACTATAAACTATAACACTATAACACTATAACACTATAAAACTATAACACTATAAAACTATAACACTATAAAACTATAACACTATAACACTATAACACTATAACACTATAACACTATAACACTATTACACTATTACACTATAACACTATAAAACTATAACACTATAACACTATAACACTATAAAACTATAACACTATAAAACTATAACACTATAACACTATAACACTATAACACTATAACACTATAACACTATAACACTATAACACTATAAAACTATAACACTATAACACTATAACACTATACAACTATAAACTATAACACTATAAAACTATAACACTATAAAACTATAACACTATAACACTATAACACTATAAAACTATAACACTATAAAACTATAACACTATAAAACTATAAACTATAACACTATAAAACTATAACACTATAACACTATTACACTATAAAACTATAAAACTATAACACTATAAAACTATAAAACTATAACACTATAAAACTATAACACTATAACACTATAACACTATAAAACTATAAAACTATAACACTATAAAACTATAACACTATAACACTATAAAACTATAACACTATAAAACTATAACACTATAACACTATAACACTATAAAACTATAAACTATAACACTATAAAACTATAAACTATAACACTATAAAACTATAAACTATAACACTATAAAACTATAACACTATAAAACTATAACACTATAACACTATAAAACTATAAACTATAACACTATAAAACTATAAACTATAACACTATAAAACTATAACACTATAAAACTATAAACTATAAAACTATAAAACTATAACACTATAAAACTATAAACTATAACACTATAAAACTATAAACTATAAAACTATAAAACTATAACACTATAAAACTATAAACTATAACACTATAAAACTATAACACTATAACACTATTACACTATAACACTATAACACTATAACACTATAACACTATAAACTATAACACTATAAAACTATAACACTATAACACTATAACACTATAAAACTATAACACTATAAAACTATAAACTATAAAACTATAAAACTATAACACTATAAAACTATAAACTATAACACTATAAAACTATAACACTATAACACTATTACACTATAACACTATAACACTATAACACTATAACACTATAAACTATAACACTATAAAACTATAACACTATAACACTATTACACTATAACACTATAACACTATAACACTATAACACTATAAACTATAACACTATAAAACTATAACAGTATAAAACTATAACACTATAAAACTAAAAAAACTATAAACTATCACACTATAAAACTATAAAACTATAACACTATAAACTATAACACTATAAAACTATAAACTATAACACTATAACACTATAAACTATAACACTATAACACTATAACACTATAACACTATAACACTATAACACTATAAACTATAACACTATAAAACTATAAACTATAACACTATAAAACTATAACACTATAACACTATTACACTATAAAACTATAAAACTATAACACTATAACACTATAACACTATAAAACTATAACACTATAAAACTATAACACTATAACACTATTACACTATAAAACTATAAAACTATAACACTATAAAACTATAACACTATAAAACTATAAAACTATAACACTATTACACTATTACACTATAAAACTATACAAACTATAACACTATAACATATAACACTATAACACTATAACACTATAAACTATAACACTATTACACTATTACACTATACAACTATAAACTATACACTATAAACTATAACCACTATAACACTATTACACTATAAACTATAAACTATAACACTATAAAACTATAAAACTATAAAACTATAAACTATAACACTATAACACTATTACACTATAAACTATAAACTATAACACTATAAAACTATAGAACTATAAAACTATAAAACTATAACACTATAAAACTATAAACTATAACACTTTAACACTATAAAACTATAACACTATAACACTATA
>NC_143042.1:55535000-55567500 GCF_057628025.1 Oncorhynchus mykiss | reverse complement strand
AGTGAGAGAGGTCACACTGAGTTCTATAACAGAGAGTGAATGTTGAGTGAGAGAGGTCACACTGAGTTCTATAACAGAGAGTGAATGTTGAGTGAGAGAGGTCACACTGAGTTCTATAACAGAGAGTGAATGTTGAGTGAGAGAGGTCACACTGAGTTCTATAACAGAGAGTGAATGTTGAGTGAGAGAGGTCACACTGAGTTCTATAACAGAGAGTGAATGTTGAGTGAGAGAGGTCACACTGAGTTCTATAACAGAGAGTGAATGTTGAGTGAGAGAGGTCACACTGAGTTCTATAACAGAGAGTGAATGTTGAGTGAGAGAGGTCACACTGAGTTCTATAACAGAGAGTGAATGTTGAGTGAGAGAGGTCACACTGAGTTCTATAACAGAGAGTGAATGTTGAGTGAGAGAGGTCACACTGAGTTCTATAACAGAGAGTGAATGTTGAGTGAGAGAGGTCACACTGAGTTCTATAACAGAGAGTGAATGTTGAGTGAGAGAGGTCACACTGAGTTCTATAACAGAGAGTGAATGTTGAGTGAGAGAGGTCACACTGAGTTCTATAACAGAGAGTGAATGTTGAGTGAGAGAGGTCACACTGAGTTCTATAACAGAGAGTGAATGTTGAGTGAGAGAGGTCACACTGAGTTCTATAACAGAGAGTGAATGTTGAGTGAGAGAGGTCACACTGAGTTCTATAACAGAGAGTGAATGTTGAGTGAGAGAGGTCACACTGAGTTCTATAACAGAGAGTGAATGTTGAGTGAGAGAGGTCACACTGAGTTCTATAACAGAGAGTGAATGTTGAGTGAGAGAGGTCACACTGAGTTCTATAACAGAGAGTGAATGTTGAGTGAGAGAGGTCACACTGAGTTCTATAACAGAGAGTGAATGTTGAGTGAGAGAGGTTTGCAGATATATTTCTGAGGTACACAACTGGCTTGAACTAACTTGATGGAGGTAATTCAGTCTGTATTTTGTTTTTTTGTCAATAACGTCTCCAATTTAAACATAAATAATTTGCATGAGTGACAGTATCAAGTTGTGACCAAAAATGGCCTTTGTTGCTCAAACGTTAAAACCTGTCTCAACGGTTAAACTTTTTGAACTTGTTGTCTGAACTTTCGCCTGGACTTGCCAGTATGGATTTTTTTACTAAACGCGCTAACAAAGAGGAGATAGTTGGATATAAATTATGGACTTTATCGAACAAAACAAACATTTATTGTGGAACTGGGATTCCTGGGAGTGCATTCCGATGAAGATCTTCATTTATATATTTATAACGCTATTTCTGACTTCTGTTGACTCCACAACATGGCGGGTATCTGTATGGCTTGTTTTGTTGTCTGAACGCTGTACTCAGATTATTGCATGGTTTGCTTTCTCCGTAAAGCTTTTTTGAAATCTGACACAGCGGTTGCATTAACCTCTCTAGGGTACTAGCGTCCCATCTGGCCAACATCCAGTGAGGTTGCAGAGCACCAAATTCAATTACAGAAATGCTCTTTATAAAAATTCAGAAAACAAAACATATTTTTACGTAGGTTTAAAGATGAACTTGTTAAACCAACCACAGTGTCATATTTATAAAATGCTTTTCGGCGAAAGCATACCTAGCCCAGAACATGCCTAGCCCAGAACATACCTAGCCCAGAACATAGCCCAGTTGACAAATTATTACAAACAGTAACCAGCCAAGCAGAAGCGTTACAAAACTCAGATACAGAGATCAAATTAATCCCTTACCTTTGATGATCTTCATATGATGGCAATCAGAAGACATTAATTTACTCAATAAATGTTCCTTTTGTTCGATGAAGTCTCTTTATATCCAAAAACCTCTGTGTGCTAGCGCGTTGTCTTCAGTAATCCACAGGCTCAAACTCAGTCAAAACAATCAGACAAAAAATCTAAATTGTATCCGTAAAGTTCATAGAAACATGTCAAACGATGTTTATATTCAATCCTCAGGTTGTTTTTAGCCTAAATTATCTATAATATTGCAACCGGACAATAACGTCGTCAATATAAAAGGTAAACAAGAAATGCACATGTGCCTGAAAAAACTCTGCGTCACGTTAGGGTCCACTCGTCCACAGACTGGTCTTACTCCCTCATTTACAAGAATACAAGCCTGAAACGATTTCTAAAGACTGTTAATTAGAGCTCTAGGGGCGCTATTTCATTTTTGGATAAAAAACGTTCCCGTTTTAAGCGCGATATTTTGTCACGAAAAGATGCTCGACTATGCATATTCTTGACAGTTTTGGAAAGAAAACACTCTGAAGTTTCAGAATCTGCAAAGATTTTGTCTGTAAGTGCCCCAGAACTCATTCTACAGGCGAAACCAAGATGATGCATCACCCAGGAATTAGCAGAATTTCTGAAGCTCTGTTTTCCATTCTCTCCTTATATGGCTGTGATTGCGCAACGAATGAGCCTACACTTTCTGTCGTTCGCCCAAGGTCTTAGCAGCATTGTGACGTATTTGTAGGCATATCATTGGAAGATTGGCCATAAGAGACTACATTTTCCAGAGGTCCGCCCGGTGTCCTTTGTCTAAATTTGTGCGTAATCTTCAGGTGCAGGCATTTTCTCCTGGGATTCAGGAGAGAAAGCATGTTTCCAAGAACGATGTATCAATGAAGAGATATGTGAAAAACACCTTGAGGATTGATTCTAAACAACGTCTGCCATGTTTTCAGTCGATATTATGGAGTTAATTTGGAAAAAAGTTTGCGTTTTGAGGACTGAATTTATGGATTTTTTTTGGTAGCCAAATGTGATGTATAAAACGGAGCTATTTCTAATACACAAGGAATCTTTTTGGAAAAACTGAGCATCTGCTATCTAACTGAGAGTATCCTCATTGAAAACATCAGAAGTTCTTCAAAGGTAAATGATTTTATTTGAAGGCTTTTATGTTTTTGTTAATGTTGCGTGCTGGATGCTAACGCTAATGCTAACGCTAAATGCTAACGCGAAATGCTAACTCTAGCTAGCTACTTTTACACAAATGATTGTTTTCCTATGGTTGAGAAGCATATTTTGAAAATCTGAGATGACAGTGTTGTTTACAAAAGGCTAAGCTTGAGAGATGGCATATTTATTTCATTTAATTTGCGATTTTCATAAATAGTTAACGTTGTGTTATGCTAATGAGCTTGCTGATAGATTTACACAATCCTGGATACAGGGGTTTTTTCATAGCTAAACGTGACGCAGAAAACGGAGCGATTTGTCCTAAACAAATAATCTTTCAGGAAAAACTGAACATTTGCTATCTGAGAGTCTCCTCAATGAAAACATCTGAAGTTCTTCAAAGGTAAATGATTTTTTTGAATGCTTTTCTGTTTTTTTGTGTAAATGTTGCCAGCTGAATGCTAATGCTAAATGCTACGTTAGCCATCAATACTGTTACACAAATGATTGTTTTGCAATGGTTGAGAAGCATATTTTGAAAATCTGAGATGACAGTGTTGTTAACAAAAGGCTAAGCTTGAGAGCTAGCATATTTATTTCATTTGATTTGCGATTTTCATGAATAGTTAACGTTGCGTTATGGTAATGAGCTTGAGTCTGTATTCACGAACCCGGATCCGGGATGGGGAGATCAGAAAGGTTAACATCTAGTGGAAGGCATAGGAACTGCAAATGGAGTCCTAAGTCAATGGATACTGTAATGGCATTGAATAGAAAACTATAAAACCCCCAAAAAACGTCTTCCTGAATGGATTTTTCTCAGGTTTTTGACTGCTAAATCCGTTCTGTTATACTCACAGATACTATTGTAACAGTTTTGGAAACTTTAGAGTGTTTTCTATCCGAATCCACCAGTTATATGCATATCATATCTTCTGGGCCCGAGCAGCACACCGTTTAATTTGGGCATGCTTTTCATCCAAAATTCCGAAGGCTGCCCCCTACCCTAGAGAGGTTTAAGGAGAAGTAAATTGATAATTCTGTGCATAACACTTGTATCTTTTATCAAAGTTTATTATGAGTAATTCTGTAAATTGATGTGGCTCTCTACAAAATCGCCGAATGTTTTTGGAACTGCTGAAGATAACGCGCCAACGTAAACTGCGATTTTTGGATATAAATATGAACTTTATCGAACAAAACATACATGTATTGTGTAACATGAAGTCCTATGAGTGTCATCCGATGAAGATCATCAAAGGTTAGTGAATAATTTTATCTCTATTTCTGCTTTTTGTGACTCCTCTCTTTGGCTGGAAAAATGGCTGTGTTTTTATTGTGACTAGGTTCTGACCTAACATAATTATGTGGTGTGCTTTCGCTGTAAAGCTTTTTTGAAATCGGACACGATGGGTAGATTAGCAAAAGTTTAGCTTTAATTTGTTGTGTTGGACTTGAGAATGTATGAAAGTTAAATATTTTAAAAATATATTTTTGAATTTCTCGCTCAGCCTTTTCAGAGGATGTTGTCGAGGGGTTCCACCTTAATAAGTTTTAAGCTTTGTTTACCTCTCTGTGAGGACTAATGGAGTGAGTGAGTGTCTGTTGAGCCATAAGTTCCCTCTGACTGTACACAGAAACCACGCAAACACACTCACACACACACACACCTCTGTGTGTGGTATAGCCAGGGAAACTACGTTATTTCGTCAGTGATAGTAGCAGGGAGATTGAAATTGGATGTATATCTGTGTCCTGAGGAAAGGCGTTGAAAAGCGACCACTAGAGGCAGCAGAGAGTGCTAGTGCCATCAGGTAGAATTGGGTATCGCTAAAGCATTGTGGACAGGCGTTATCCCACCACCATGGATCAGTAGGGTTAGGGTTCAATCACAATCGTAGGAACTCGTTGGTTATTAATGCAGGCAGGTCAATACAGTACTACACTCTACTCTATAATACTGCAATGTACTACACTCTACTGTATAGTACTGTAATGTACTACACTCTACTGTATAGTACTGTAATGTACTACACTCTACTCTACTGTATAGTACTGTAATGTACTACACTCTACTCTACTCTATAATACTGTAATGTACTACACTCTACTCTATAATACTGCAATGTACTACACTCTACTGTATAATACTGTAATGTACTACACTCTACTGTATAGTACTGTAATGTACTACACTCTACTCTACTGTATAATACTGCAATGTACTACACTCTACTGTATAATACTGTAATGTACTACACTCTACTGTATAGTACTGCAATGTACTACACTCTACTCTACTGTATAGTACTGTAATGTACTACACTCTACTCTACTCTATAATACTGCAATGTACTACACTCTACTCTACTCTATAATACTGTAATGTACTACACTCTACTCTACTCTATAATACTGTAATGTACTACACTCTACTCTACTCTATAATACTGTAATGTACTACACTCTACTCTACTGTATAGTACTGTAATGTACTAAACTCTACTCTACTGTATAGTAGTGTAATGTACTAAACTCTACTCTACTGTATAGTACTGTAATGTACTAAACTCTACTCTACTGTATAGTACTGTATTGTATTAAACTCTACTCTACTCTGCTGTACAGTACTGTAATGTACTACACTCTACTCTACTGTATAGTACTGTAATGTACTACACTCTACTCTACTGTATAGTACTGTAATGTACTAAACTCTACTCTACTGTATAGTACTGTAATGTACTAAACTCTACTCTACTCTATAATACTGTAATGTACTACACTCTACTCTACTCTATAATACTGTAATGTACTACACTCTACTCTACTCTATAATACTGTAATGTACTACACTCTACTCTACTCTATAATACTGTAATGTACTACACTTTACTCTACTCTATAATACTGTAATGTACTACACTCTACTCTACTCTATAATACTGTAATGTACTACACTCTACTCTACTCTATAATACTGTAATGTACTACACTCTACTCTACTCTATAATACTGTAATGTACTACACTCTACTCTACTCTATAATACTGTAATGTACTACACTCTACTCTATAGTACTGTAATGTACTACACTCTACTCTATAATACTGTAATGTACTACACTCTACTCTACTCTATAATACTGTAATGTACTACACTCTACTCTACTCTATAATACTGTAATGTACTACACTCTACTCTATAGTACTGTAATGTACTACACTCTACTCTATAGTACTGTAATGTACTACACTCTACTCTATAGTACTGTAATGTACTACACTCTACTCTATAATACTGTAATGTACTACACTCTACTCTATAATACTGTAATGTACTACACTCTACTCTATAATACTGTAATGTACTACACTCTACTCTATAATACTGTAATGTACTACACTCTACTCTATAGTACTGTAATGTACTACACTCTACTCTATAGTACTGTAATGTACTACACTCTACTCTACTGTATAGTACTGTAATGTACTACACTCTACTCTATAGTACTGTAATGTACTACACTCTACTCTATAGTACTGTAATGTACTACACTCTACTCTACTCTATAATACTGTAATGTACTACACTCTACTCTATAATACTGTAATGTACTACACTCTACTGTATAATACTGTAATGTACTACACTCTACTCTACTGTATAGTACTGTAATGTACTACACTCTACTCAATAGTACTGTAATGTACTACACTCTACTCTATAATACTGTAATGTACTACACTCTACTCTACTCTATAATACTGTAATGTACTACACTCTACTCTACTCTATAATACTGTAATGTACTACACTCTACTCTACTCTATAATACTGTAATGTACTACACTCTACTCTATAATACTGTAATGTACTACACTCTACTCTATAATACTGTAATGTACTACACTCTACTCTACTCTATAATACTGTAATGTAATACACTCTACTCTATAATACTGTAATGTACTACACTCTACTCTACTCTATAATACTGTAATGTACTAAACTCTACTCTACTGTATAGTACTGTAATGCACTACACTCTACTCTACTGTACAGTACTGTAATGTACTACACTCTACTCAACTGTAAGTACTGTAATGTACTACACTCTACTCTACTGTACAGTACTGTAATGTACTACACTCTACTCAACTGTATAGTACTGTAATGTACTACACTCTACTCTACTGTACAGTACTGTATTGTATTAAACTCTACTCTACTCTACTGTACAGTACTGTAATGTACTACACTCTACTCTCTACTCTACTGTATAGTACTGCAATGTACTAAACTCTACTCTACTCTATAGTACTGTAATGTACTACACCCTACCCTACTCTACTCTACTCTACTCTACTGTATAGTACTGTAATGTACTAAACTCTACTCTACTGTATAGTACCTTAATGTACTACACTCTACTCTACTGTATAGTACCTTAATGTACTACACTCTACTCTACTGTATAGTACCTTAATGTACTACACTCTACTCTACTGTATAGTACCTTAATGTACTACACTCTACTCTACTGTATAGTACTGTAATGTACTAAACTCTAATCGACAGTATGGTACTGTAATGTACTACACTCTACTCTACTGTATAGTACTGTAATCTAGTACACTCTACTGTATAGTACTGTAATGTAATGTACTAAACTTCACTCTACAGTTTTGTAACATACTAAAATATTGTCTACTGTAGTGTACTGTAATGTATTACAGTCTACTCTACTGTATAGTACTAAACTCCACTATACTGTAATGTACTAAACTCTACTCTACTGTATTGTACTGTAATGTACTAAACTCCCCTCTACAGTACTGTAACATACTAATATATTGTCTACTGTAATGTACTGTATTGTACTAAACCCTACCCTACCGTATTGAACTGGTTCTCTTGGCTCCTTTTACATGGAACTGACCTGCTTGTCGTGGCTCCTTTTACATGTAAATTGCCTTCACTACCCAAGCTAACATACCTGTGTGATCTTAGCACCATATTCATTAAATAGTCTACTAGTTTTGACCAGGAAAAGGGTGCCATTTTAGAACACAGAACCTTTCCTTCTCCCATCACTAGCGTCCTGTTCTAGGAGCTATGGAACTCTCTCCCTCTCTCCCTCTCTCCCTCTCTCCCTCTCTCTCTCTCTCTCTCCCTCTCTCTCTCTCTCTCTCTCTCTCTCTCCCTCTCTCTCTCTCTCCCTCTCTCTCTCACACACACACATTGAGCAGGAAAACAGCTTTTTGATAAGATACGAGTGAGTTGAAATGATAACGATGACTCACGGCTTCGTAACTGTAAGATAGTAAATGCAAAACACTGTGAACTAGACGATGAACTTGAGGTCAATCTCATTACAATAAAATATAGAAACGTGTGATTATCTCCGTTAGTCAGGTCGGACTCATTCTTCACACAGAGACCAGGCAAAATCCCTTGTGCGCATTAGAGTGACATAAAATCGTAACGTTATAAATCATTGTGTCATTACTGTGACGAAACTGTAAATGTGTTTACGGTCAGTGGTGGACTCGAGGCCAATTTCATTATAAAACCTTGTGGTTAGCTCTGTTATGTGTTAGTGATGTCTGAATCATCATCGGGGGAACTCTGCTGTCTATTAGTCAGGTCTGATTCATCAGGCGGTTGGTTGGACAAAAAAAATATCTATGTTCGCACAGGTTTTATGTGCTGTTGCGGTGGTGTTGCGGTGGTGTTGCGGTGGTGTTGCCGTGGTGTTGCCGTGGTGTTGCCGTGGTAGCTGTATGGGTTCTGGAATGCTGTTTGACCTCCAAAGTATGATAATCGTCAATAATGACGATCGATAATAATAATAATGACATCAAATACTCTATAACGTGTCTATGACACACTTGATCCCCTAAAACAAACTTTTTACAGTCCCGTACCCCTTCAAACATTCAACCTCCAGCTGTACCCCCTCTAGCACCAGGGTCAGCTCTACCCCCTCTAGCACCAGGGTCAGCTGTACCCCCTCTAGCACCAGGGTCAGCTCTACCCCCTCTAGCACCAGGGTCAGCTGTACCCCCTCTAGCACCAGGGTCAGCTCTACCCCCTCTAGCACCAGGGTCAGCTCTACCCCCTCTAGCACCAGGGTCAGCTCTACCCCCTCTAGCACCACGGTCAGCTCTACCCCCTCTAGCACCAGGGTCAGCTGTACCCCCTCTAGCACCAGGGTCAGCTGTACCCCCTCTAGCACCAGGGTCAGCTCTACCCCCTCTAGCACCAGGGTCAGCTGCATACCCCCTCTAGCACCAGGGTCAGCACACTCTCAAATGTTGTTTTTTGCCATCATTGTAAGCCTGCCACACACACACTATACAATACATTTATTAAACATAATAATGAGTGAGAGTTTTTGTCACAACTCGTGGGAAGTAACAAAGAGCTCTTATAGGACCAGGGCACAAATAACAATATAATCATAATCAATAATATTTATCTTTATTTAGCCATCTTACATATAAAATCTTATTTGTTCATCAAAAACAGTGAATAACTCACCACAGGTTAATGAGAAGGGTGTGCTTGAAAGGATGCACATAACTCTGCAATGTTGGGTTGTATTGGAGAGAGTCTCAGTCTTAAATCATTTTCCACACACAGTCTGTGCCTGTATATAGTTTTCATGCTAGTGAGGGCCGAGAATCCACTCTCACATTGGTACGTGGTTGCAAAGGGCATCAGTGTCTTAACAGCGTGATTTGCCAAGGCAGGATACTCTGAGCGCAGCCCTATCCAGAAATCTGGCAGTGGCTTCTGATTAAATTACATTTTCACAGAAACACTTTGATGAGGCTCTCCTGTTCAGATATGAATAAGTAGACTGGAGGCAGGGCATGAAAGGCACAATGAATCCAGATGTTTGTGTCGTCCGTTTCGGGAAAGTACCTGCGTAATTGCGCACCCAAGTCACTCAGGTGCTTCACTATATCACATTTGACATTGTCCGTAAGATTGATTTCATTTTTACACCAAAAAGGTGATGATAGAAAGACCTGTGTGTCGTCCTTCTTCGGGATCAAATCAAATCAAATCCAATTTTATTTGTCACATACACATGTTTAGCAGATGTTCATGCGAGTGTTGCGAAATGCTTGTGCTTCTAGTTCCGACAATGCAGTAATAACCAACGAGTAATCTAACTAACAATTCCAAAACTACTACCTTATAGACACAAGTGTAAGGGGATAAAGAATATGTACATAAAGATATATGAATGAGTGATGGTACAGAGCAGCATAGGCAAGATACAGTAGATGGTATTGAGTGCAGTATATACATATGAGATGAGTATGTAAACAAAGTGGCATAGTTAAAGTGGCTAGTGATACATGTATTACATAAAGATGCAGTAGATTATATAGAGTACAGTATATACATATACATATGAGATTAATAATGTAGGATATGTAAACATTATATTAGGTAGCATTGTTTAAAGTGACTAGTGATATATATTTTACATAATTTCCCATCATTAAAGTGGCTGGAGTTGAGTCAGTGTGTTGGCAGCAGCCTCTCAATGTTAGTGGTGGCTGTTTAACAGTCTGATGGCCTTGAGATAGAAGCTGTTTTTCAGTCTCTCGGTCCCAGCTTTGATGCACCTGTACTGACCTCGCCTTCTGGATGATAGCGGGGTGAACAGGCAGTGGCTCGGGTGGTTGATGTCCTTGATGATCTTTATGGCCTTCCTGTGACATCGGGTGGTGTAGGTGTCCTGGAGGGCAGGTAGTTTGCCCCCGGTGATGCGTTGTGCAGACCTCACTACCCTCTGGAGAGCCTTACGGTTGTGGGCGGAGCAGTTAGCGTACCAGGCGGTGATACAGCCCGACAGGATGCTCTCGATTGTGCATCTGTAGAAGTTTGTGAGTGCTTTTGGTGACAAGACTAATTTCTTCAGCCTCCTGAGGTGGAAGAGGCGCTGCTGCGCCTTCTTCACGATGCTGTCTGTGTGGGTGGACCAATTCAGTTTGTCTGGGATGTGTACGCCGAGGAACTTAAAACTTACTACCCTCTCCACTACTGTTCCATCGATGTGGATAGGGGGGTGTTCCCTCTGCTGTTTCCTGAAGTCCACAATCATCTCCTTAGTTTTGTTGACGTTGAGTGTGAGGTTATTTCCCTGACACCACACTCCGAGGGCCCTCACCTCCTCCCTGTAGGCCATCTCGTCATTGTTGGTAATCAAGCCTACCACTGTTGTGTCGTCCGCAAACTTGATGATTGAGTTGGAGGCGTGCGTGGCCACGCAGTCGTGGGTGAACAGGGAGTACAGGAGAGGGCTCAGAACGCACCCTTGTGGGGCCCCAGTGTTGAGGATCAGCGGGGTGGAAATGTTGTTGCCTACCCTCACCACCTGGGGGCGGCCCGTCAGGAAGTCCAGTACCCAGTTGCACAGGGCGGGGTCGAGACCCAGGGTCTCGAGCTTGATGACGAGCTTGGAGGGCACTATGGTGTTAAATGCCGAGCTGTAGTCGATGAACAACATTCTCACATAGGTATTCCTCTTGTCCAGATGGGTTAGGGCAGTGTGCAGTGTGGTTGAGATTGCATCGTCTGTGGACCTATTTGGGCGGTAAGCAAATTGGAGTGGGTCTAGGGTGTCAGGGAGGGTGGAGGTGATATGGTCCTTGACTAGTCTCTCAAAGCACTTCATGATGACGGAAGTTAGTGCTACGGGCGGTAGTCGTTTAGCTCAGTTACCTTAGCTTTCTTGGGAACAGGAACAATGGTGGCCCTCTTGAAGCATGTGGGAACAACAGACTGGTATAGGGATTGATTGAATGTGTCCGTAAACACACCGGCCAGCTGGTCTGCACATGCGGCTGGGGATGCCGTCTGGGCCTGCAGCCTTGCGAGGGTTGACACGTTTAAATGTTTTCCTCACGTCGGCTGCAGTGAAGGAGAGTCCACATGTTTTGGTTGCGGGCCGTGTCAGTGGCACTGTATTGTCCTCAAAGCGGGTCAAAAAAGTTATTTAGTCTGCCTGGGAGCAAGACATCCCGTTCCGTGAGGGGGCTGGTTTTCTTTTTGTAATCCGTGATTGACTGTAGACCCTGCCACATACCTCTTGTGTCTGAGCCGTTGAATTGAGATTCTACTTTGTCTCTATACTGACGCTTAGCTTGTTTGATTGCCTTGCGGAGGGAATAGTTACAGTATAATTCACTGGCTTGTATGCGAAGCAGTAATAGTTTCAAAACCTCTCCTGCCATGTCACTGATGCGTCGTGAAACAGTGTTGTTTGATGGAGACGTTGTCTGTATAGTTTTTTGGGGCCTTTTCCCTCAGCATTGTTCCAGCCACTCCTCTACAATAGTATGGGGCTTGCCTGTCCTAGCCACTCCTCTACAATAGTATGGGGCTTGTCTGTCCTAGCCAGTCCTCTACAATAGTATGGGGCTTGCCTGTCCTAGCCAGTCCTCTACAATAGTATGGGGCTTGCCTGTCCTAGCCAGTCCTCCACAATAGTATGGGGCTTGCCTGTCCTAGCCAATCGGTAGCTCACCATATAAGACGCTTCTAGCCCCTTCTTATTAATGGTATCTGTTGCTCTTATACATGTCTTACTACTCAAAAGTAGTCTTAATTCTCGCTCAAAAATCTCCTGTGGCTTATTTTTCAAATTGTCATGTTTTGTTTCTAAATGTCTGCGCCAAGAGTGAAGGTTTCATCGAGTTGTGAGATAGTACTGTAGCACATATAACACACTGTGGCTGAGGAAAGGCACTACTCCCAATATAAGTGAACCCCAAATCAATGTGGTTCTCATCATATTTGCTCCTCTTCGATGGTCCAACGTCCCTGTCTGTTGTTCGGTGCTGTAATATTTGTGTTGTGGATAAATTACCAGGCAGGAGACGGTAGTACAGTTAGTTTTCGTTTAGTCAAAACCCCTCGTGTGCTACAGTTCCCGGCACCCCAGTGAGCATGTGCATTACCTATTAGGTGTAGTAACGTAACACTGCCGTAATGCATTACTGCTTAGTAACAACAGCACAGTAACTAATATAAACAGACGCAGATCCCAGACACTACAGGTGTTTTCCCAGGTAAGGGGGGGCAGTAGCTCTTCAACTACATCGGATTCACAACTGTCAGTGCCCATGCTAGCTGGACTAACAACAAATGCAGAATTACTGATGTCAGCATTGGATGTGGTCGTGGAAGCAGAACAACTTGTGTCGTTGACAGGTGTAGTACTGGTGGTAGCAGCAGTACTACCAGTAGAGCTGGTTTGTCTCTATGGACGCCTTACTTTTATAAACTATTAAAACATTTCCGAGCCAACGGAACGAGAAGCAGCTACATCTGGCTTCATAGTGGAATTAGTTAGTGGAATTCCAGCGAGAGAGTAACGGTTAAAGTGATTGGATGAGTAACGGTTAATGTGATTGGATGAGTAACGGTTAATGTGATTGGATGAGTAACGGTTAATGTGATTGGATGAGTAACGGTTAATGTGATTGGATGAGTAACGGTTAATGTGATTGGATGTTATTTAATTGACTAGGATACCTCTACTTGACATTGTGTTGTTAGTTCGCTAAACACTAGATGGTTTAATTTTATTATTGGCAGTCACCCAAATGTACCTGTTGGAAAATATAAATGGACTGTTTGAAAATGTGAGAAGAAAAAAAACATTGAGAGATAGAGAAATATGGACAAGGAAAGAAAGAGAGGGAGAGAGAGAGAGGGAGACAGAGAGAGAGAGACAGAGAGAGAGAGAGAGGGATGGAGGGAGAGAGAGAGAGAGAGAGAGAGAGAGAGAGAGAGAGAGAGAGAGGGCAATAGGAGAGAGACAGAGAGAGAGAGAGAGAGAGAGAGAGAAAGAGGGAGGGAGAGAGAGAGAGAGAGAGACAGAGAGAGTCAGAGAGAGAGAGACAGAGAGAGAGAGAGAGAGAGAGAGAGAGACAGAGAGAGAGAGAGAGAGAGAGAGAGAGAACACACTGTTCACAAACACAAACACACCCTACAGAGCCCCAAGACAACAGCACAATTAGACCCAACCAAATCATGAGAAAACAAAAAGATAATGAATTACTTGACACATTGGAAAGAATTAACAAAAAAACAGAGCAAACTAGAATGCTATTTGGCCCTAAACAGAGAGCACACAGCGGCAGAATACCTGACCACTGTGACTGACCCAAAATTAAGGAAAGCTTTGACTATGTACAGACTCAGTGAGCATAGCCTTGCTATTGAGAAAGGCCGCCGTAGGCAGACATGGCTCTCAAGAGAAGACAGGCTATGTGCTCACTGCCCACAAAATGAGGTGGAAACTGAGCTGCACTTCCTAACCTCCTGCCCAATGTATGACCATATTAGAGAGACATATTTCCCTCAGATTACACAGATCCACAAAGAATTCGAAAACAAATCCAAATTTTAAAAACTCCCATATCTACTGGGTGAAATTCCACAGTGTGCCATCACAGCAGCAAGATTTGTGACCTGTTGCCACGAGAAAAGGGCAACCAGTGAAGAACACACACCATTGTAAATACAACCCATACAGTGCCTTGCGAAAGTATTCGGCCCCCTTGAACTTTGCGACCTTTTGCCACATTTCAGGCTTCAAACATAAAG
Source organism: Oncorhynchus mykiss (assembly GCF_057628025.1). Taxonomy (NCBI): domain Eukaryota; kingdom Metazoa; phylum Chordata; class Actinopteri; order Salmoniformes; family Salmonidae; genus Oncorhynchus; species Oncorhynchus mykiss. Next base: position 55,552,929 of record NC_143042.1, on the reverse strand, counting down.
ATATAAAACTGTATTTTTTTGTGAAGAATCAACAACAAGTGGGACACAATCATGAAGTGGAACGACATTTATTGGATATTTCAAACTTTTTTAACAAATCAAAAACTGAAAAATTGGGCGTGCAAAATTATTCAGCCCCCTTAAGTTAGTACTTTGTAGCGCCACCTTTTGCTGCGATTACAGCTGTAAGTCGCTTGGGGTATGTCTCTATCAGTTTTGCACATCGAGAGACTGAAATTTTTTCCCATTCCTCCTTGCAAAACAGCTCGAGCTCAGTGAGGTTGGATGGAGAGCATTTGTGAACAGCAGTTTTCAGTTCTTTCCACAGATTCTCGATTGGATTCAGGTCTGGACTTTGACTTGGCCATTCTAACACCTGGATATGTTTATTTTTGAACCATTCCATTGTATATTTTGCTTTATGTTTTGGATCATTGTCTTGTTGGAAGACAAATCTCCGTCCCAGTCTCAGGTCTTTTGCAGACTCCATCAGGTTTTCTTCCAGAATGGTCCTGTATTTGGCTCCATCCAAATTCCCATCAATTTTAACCATCTTCCCTGTCCCTGCTGAAGAAAAGCAGGCCCAAACCATGATGCTGCCACCACCATGTTTAACAGTGGGGATGGTGTGTTCAGCTGTGTTGCTTTTACGCCAAACATAACGTTTTGCATTGTTGCCAAAAAGTTCAATTTTGGTTTCATCTGACCAGAGCACCTTCCACATGTTTGGTGTGTCTCCCAGGTGGCTTGTGGCAAACTTTAAACGACACTTTTTATGGATATCTTTAAGAAATGGCTTTCTTCTTGTCACTCTTCCATAAAGGCCAGATTTGTGCAATATACGACTGATTGTTGTCCTATGGACAGAGTCTCCCACCTCAGCTGTAGATCTCTGCAGTTCATCCAGAGTGATCATGGGCCTCTTGGCTGCATCTCTGATCAGTCTTCTCCTTGTATGAGCTGAAAGTTTAGAGGGACGGCCAGGTCTTGGTAGATTTGCAGTGGTCTGATACTCCTTCCATTTCAATATTATCGCTTGCACAGTGCTCCTTGTGATGTTTAAAGCTTGGGAAATCTTTTTGTATCCAAATCCGGCTTTAAACTTCTTCACAACAGTATCTCGGACCTGCCTGGTGTGTTCCTTGTTCTTCATGATGCTCTCTGCGCTTTTGACGGACCTCTGAGACTATCACAGTGCAGGTGCATTTATACGGAGACTTGATTACACACAGGTGGATTGTATTTATCATCATTAGTCATTTAGGTCAACATTGGATCATTCAGAGATCCTCACTGAACTTCTGGAGAGAGTTTGCTGCATTGAAAGTAAAGGGGCTGAATAATTTTGCACGCCCAATTTTTCAGTTTTTGATTTGTTAAAAAAGTTTGAAATATCCAATAAATGTCGTTCCACTTCATGATTGTGCCCCACTTGTTGTTTATTCTTCACAAAAAAATACAGTTTTATATCTTTATGTTTGAAGCCTGAAATGTGGCAAAAGGTCGCAAAGTTCAAGGGGGCCGAATACTTTCGCAAGGCACTGTATTTATGCTTATTTATTTTATCTTGTGTCCTTTAACCATTTGTACATTGTTAAAACACTGTATATATATATATAATATGACATTTGTAATGTCTTTACTGTTTTGAAACCTCTGTATGTGTAATGTTTACTGTTAATTTTTGTTGTTTTTCACTTTATATATTCACTTTGTATGTTGTCTACCTCACTTGCTTTGGCAATGTTAACACATGTTTCCCATGCCAATAAAGCCCTTGAATTGAATTGAATTGAATTGAAATTGAATTGAGAGAGGGCAATAGGAGAGAGACAGAGAGAGAGAGAGAGAGAGAGAGAGACAGAGAGAGAGAGACAGAGAGAGAGAGACAGAGAGAGAGAGAGAGAGAGAGAGACAGAGAGAGAGAGACAGAGAGAGAGACAGAGAGAGAGAGACAGAGAGAGGGAGGGAGAGAGAGAGAGAGAGAGAGAGAGAGATAGACAGAGAGAGAGAGACAGAGAGAGAGAGCGAGAGAGAGACAGAAAGAGAGAGAGAGAGAGGGCAATAGGAGAGAGACAGAGAGAGAGAGAGAGAGAGAGAGAGGGCAATAGGAGAGAGACAGAGAGAGAGAGAGAGAGGGACAGAGAGCAAGAGAGAGAGAGAGCGAGAGAGAGAGAGAGAGAGATGAGTCCATCTTGTGTCAGATAGATGGTAAACCTTTTCCTGACCCTCTGAGAGGATGAATAGAAGATCACAATGTCCTTGCCAACAACTGAAAACACACACAAACACCCAACCGCACACACACCCACGCACACATGTACACACACCCACATACACACACACATGTTCCTAATCTCAGGGGCTGTGTTTGTTTAAAAGTATGGTTTATTTGGTGTTCTGAAGTCAAATAAGAGCCTTCCTCTAGGATGAGAGAGGATGAGAGAATGAGAGAGGATGAGAGGGAATGAGAGAGAATGAGAGAGCACGAGAGAGGATGAGAGCGGATGAGAGCAGATGAGAGAGGATGAGAGTGGATGAGAGAGGATGAGAGCGTATGAGAGAGGATGAGAGAATGAGAGCGGATGAGAGCGGATGAGAGAATGAGAGATGATGAGAGAGGATGAGAGAGAGGATGAGAGAGGATGAGAGATTATGAGAGAGAATGAGAGAGAATGAGAGAGGATGCGAGAGGATGAGAGCGGATGAGAATGAGAGAGTATGAGAGAGAATGAGAGAGGATGAGAGCGGATGAGAGAATGAGAGAATGAGAGAGGATGAGAGAGGATGAGAGAGGATGAGAGATTATGAGAGAGATTGAGAGAGGATGAGAGAGAATGAGAGGGGATGAGTAATTTCAATTTCAAGTTTAAGCTAGCTAACGTTACGTGTATGATCTGTGTAGTAATATGTTTTGTATCTCAGAGCCATTTGCATTGCTAGTTATTAGCATAATGCTAGCTAGCTAACATTGAACCTGGATGATTAGCTACCTGCAGATTCATGCAGGGTAGTAACGTTATTATGGTTCATTGTTTAGCTAGCTGCTAGCTACACGTCTTAATTAACAAAAGACTCCACTATGCAAGTAACTATTTCAACAGAATGTTCGTGATGTCACTGCGACAACTGTTGATAGACGTAGCTATGTACATTCTCTCAGAGAGCAGAATAACTGACGAATTTACAGACGTTCGAAACCCATTGAATTTGCCTGTTGTCAGTAAACGTTGGCCAAAAAAAAAAAAGCAGAATTAAATTGTTGCCAGCAGTTACAGTTACAGTCACTAACGCTCTGGATAACATGAAAAACAGCCAAACCAGCTCTGCTAGGGAGAGTAAAATGATCAGAGTGAGCTGTTCTCTCCTTTGTGTCTGGAAGTAACTAACAAGCTAGGCGAAGTTAGGCAGTTAGTTTGGGCTGCTGTTACAGTACAGGTCGGATCGACCCTACTCCTCAGCCAGAGGGTCCAGTACGGTCTGAATTCTCCGAGAGCGTAACGCTCGGAATTTAAGAACAAACAATCTGACAACGCTCTGAGTTTACGATCGCGCAGAGCTCACTCTGGCACTCCAGATGAAATGTACGCAACACACCGTTAGTATAAACCAGGCTTTAGTCTAGAAACCTTTGGTTGTTTAGTACATGGCCTCACATGTGAATCCTTAAAGAGATGGGCGGGACTAAAGCTTCAGAGGGTGTGAACGATGCTGAATGGGTGGGGCTAAAGCTTCAGAGGGTGTGAACGAGGCTGAATGGGTGGGGCTAAAGCTTCAGAGGGTGTGAACGATGCTGAATGGGTGGGGCTAAAGCTTCAGAGGGTGTGAACGATGCTGAATGGGTGGGGCTAAAGCTTCAGAGGGTGTGAACGATGCTGAATGGGTGGGGCTAAAGCTTCAGAGGGTGTGAACGAGGCTGAATGGGTGGGGCTAAAGCTTCAGAGGGTGTGAACAATGCTGAATGGGTGGGGCTAAAGCTTCAGAGGGTGTGAACGATGCTGAATGGGTGGGGCTAAAGCTTCAGAGGGTGTGAACGATGCTGAATGGGTGGGGCTAAAGCTTCAGAGGGTGTGAACGATGCTGAATGGGTGGGGCTAAAGCTTCAGAGGGTGTGAACGATGCTGAATGGGTGGGGCTAAAGCTTCAGAGGGTGTGAACGATGCTGAATGGGTGGGGCTAAAGCTTCAGCTTCAGAGGGTGTGAACTATGCTGAATGGGTGGGGCTAAAGCTTCAGAGGGTGTGAACGTTGCCGAATGGGTGGAGACAAAGGAGAGCTCTCCAGTAGGTATTCCAAAACATGTTCCAAAACATTTGAGGTGTTCAGTAGGTGTTTGATAAACCATTGTCTAGCTCTGTGTCTCTAATTTAATCCAAGGAAAAAAACAAACAAAAAAAAAAAAAAAACATTTTGCTACAAAAGACTGAATCGAGCCAATCGTTCACCCTAATTCCCATTATAGTACACTACTGTTTACCAGAGCTGTTTAGGCCCTGTTAGTACACTACTGTTGACCAGAGCTGTTTGGCCCTGTTAGTACACTACTGTTGACCAGAGCTCTACGGGCCCTGTTAGTACACTACTGTTGACCAGAGCTGTTTGGCCCTGTTAGTACACTACTAGCATACCCTTTAGAGAAATAAAGGATGAGGACAACAGAGAGTAGGATGTCATTTTTCTCTTTCTCTTTCTCTCTCTCTTTCTCTCTCCATTTTTTCTCTCTCTCTTTTTCTCTCTCTCTCTTTCTCTCTCTTTATCTCTCTCTCTCCCCACCTTTCTTTCTCTCTCTGTCTCTCTTTCTCTCTCTCCCTTTCTCTCTCTCTCTCTCTCTCTCTCTCTCTCTCTTTCTCTTTCTCTCTGTCTCTCTCTTTCTCTCTCTGTCTCTCTCTCTTTCTCTCTCTCCGCCTTTCTTTCTCTCTCTTTCTTTGTCTGTCTCACTTTCACTCTCGCTCTCTCGCTGTCTGTCTCACTTTCTCTCATTCCTTCGTTTCCTGAGCAAGTGATTGTGTCCAGCCTCACTCTTCCCGTCATTAAATCAATGTTCCGTCTTAATTCTTTTTTTTTTTTTTTTCCTGGTTCTCTCTGTTCTTCTCCGGTCTACCCCCGGGTTACCCCTGGTTACCCTCAGTCAACACCGGTTACCGACAGTGTCAGCTGTGACCGTTTCCGTACAGTTACTGTGACTGTGATTAGTGTAACATAACACAATGCATATGGCTAACCACTGACTGGTGAGCCTCGCTTTACCGAAGTAGTGAAATATCCTGTGTGCTGTATCCTGACACGCGCTCACTGGTACACACAGCACAGTGAGATGTTCTCTTGGCCTTGTTTAATAGCTCCACAGTCCCCTGTAAATCATGCTGTCGTTCTGCCCCTGAACAGGCAGTTAACCCACTGTTCCTAGGCCGTCATTGAAAAGAAGTTAACTGACTTGCCTAGTTAAATAAAGCTAAAAAAAAAAGGGATCTTCCCAACATTATTCAGCTAGCGGGAAGAGAGTGTGGAAGACTGAAGATGAGCAATGACCAGTGTGTTTGGGACATGTTGGAGTTGTATATATCTGTGTCTGGGAAAAAAAGACAAGCATCACACACACATTGGAATTACGTTTTTTCAAATGTTGTACAAATGAATTAAACATTAAAAGCTGAAATGTCTTGAGTCAATAAATATTCAACCCTTTTGTTATAATTAATATTAATAATAATTCAGGAGTAAATAGTTACTAAACACGCCACATTATAAGTTGCATAATAGTGTTTAACCTGATTTTTGAATGACTACCTCATCTCTTATACACCTTATACAATTATCTGTAAGGTCCCTCGGTCGATCAGTGAATTTCAAACACAGATTCAACCACAAAGACCAGGGAGATTTTCCAACGTCTCGCAAAGAAGGGCACCTATTGGTAGATGGGTAAAAATAAATAAAAGAGCATATATTTGTTTCGGGAAACTATGTCGCGCGTCACTACTTCACAGGAGAGCCATTTGAACGTAAACTTTTTTTTTTAATCAAAATGCATTTTTTCGGCAGAAACGCCTTCTGGAACGTGTGATCTTTCATGTGTCTTAATAACAAACGTGTATGCCATCTGTAAATATGAATAAAATTATTAAATTAAATCCTGTCTAACGCTGCTTTTTTCACAAATATATTGCGTAATAGAACTGCGTAAGTGTTTCTCTCCACTTTTTTTTTTTTTCTGGAGGACTCCGTTTTGAAATCAGTGGAATTAGAGTATGACAACTAAGGAGATTTAGAAAACACATGTCTCTGGATTACATCTTCAAACTAAGGGTAACCATGACGTCCGTGACAGGAGACACGTCCATCCATCGTGTATACGGGTAAGATAGTCTAGCTAGCTACATTTTCAGAAATTCCATGTTTCTAATTTTGAAAGAAAGTGGTTTCCTTTTAAGTTAAAGTGTACTGTGTACCTGTGGGTCCTAGGGTTAGGTCCTAGGGTTAGGGGTGGTGTTAGCTGGCAGGCTCGCTAGCTAACGTTACTTGTATGCTCTTATTATTCGTATCTCAGAGCCAACCCTAACCCTAACATTGAACCTGGTTGGTTAGTTACCTACAGATTAATGCAGGGTAGTAACATCATGAGTCAGGATTACGGTTCATTGTTTAGCTAGCTAGCTACATGTCTAAACAAAAGACTCCATTATGTAAGTATTCATTTCGGGTGCGTTCGTAAATTCAGTCTGGCCATCTAATCCGATTTCATAGCACTCTTGTCTGAGTGTGCCAGCTCTGTTAGGGAGAGTAAAATGGTCAGAGTTTGAGTGGGGTCTAAAGCTTAAGAGGATATGAACGATGCTGAATGGGTGTAGACAAAGAAGGCGCTCCAGTAGGTACTGAAACATTCAAAGAGCAAAGTTGATCAACTTTCAAAAGCAGAATTACTTTCCCATTGTTCCTCAAATACAGTGTATGATAGACCACGTTGTAGCTCTGAGTCTCTACTTTTATCCAACTTTTGTAAAAAACACAATTGTAAATGTTTCTTTGAAGACCGAATCAAGGCGGTCGGTCACATTTAATAATGTTTCAATTCAGGCTGTAACACAACAAATATGGAATAAGTGAAGGGGTATGAATACTTTCTGAAGGCCCTGGAATAAAGTGAAATGCAGAGAGAAAAATACAACACTAAAGAACAAAATATGGAGACTTTGATATTTTTTAGGGTCTTCCTCTGACACCGCCTTGTATAGATGTCCTGGATGACAAGGAGTTTGGACCCCATGATGTACTAGGCCGTACACATTACCCTCTGTAGCGCCTTGTGGTCTAATGCCAAGCAGTTGCCGTACCAGGCGGTGATGCAGTCAGTCAAGATACTCTCAACGGTGCAGCTGTAGAACTTTTTGAGGATATGGGGGCCCATGCAATAACTTTTTTGTTGTGCTTCACGACAATGTTAGTGATAGATCTTTAGTTATGACACCGAATAACTTGAAACTCTCTACCCTCTCCACTACAACCTCATTGATTTGATCATTTTCCACAACCACCTCCTTTGTCTTACTGACGTTGAGGGAGAGGGGTTGTTGTCCTGGTACCACACTGCAAGGTATCTGACCTCCCTATAGGCCGTCTCATCGTTGTCGGTGAGCAGAACTAACATTGTTGTGTCGTCAGAACGCTTAATGACGGTGTTGTAGTTGTGCATGTCCACGAAATTGTGGGTGAACAGGGAGTACAGGAGGGGACTAAGCTCCTCTTAGGAGCCCCCGTGATGAAGGTCAGTGTGGCAAATGGGTTGTTGCCTACCAGCAGAGGTCGGCCCCTGGATCCAGTTGCAGAGGAAGGTGTTCAGTCCCAGGATACTCACATCGGCTACAGAGAGTCATCCGGAACAGCTGGTGCTCTCATGAATAGTTCAGTGTTGCTTGCCTCAAAGCGCGCATAGAAGGCATTTAGCTCGTCTGGTAGGCTCGCGTCACTGGGCAGCTCTCGGCTGTGCTTCCCTTTGTAGTCTGTAATGGTTTGCAGGCCCTGCCTCATCAAACGAGCGTCAGAGCCGGTGTAGTACGATTCGATCTTAGTCCTATATTTATGCTTTGCCTGTTTGATGGTTCGTCGGAAGGCATAGCGGGATTTCTTATAAGCTTCCGGGTTAGAGTCCCACTCCTTGAAAGCGGCAGCTCTAGCCTTTAGCTCAGTGATGATGTTGCCTGTAATCCATGGCTTCTGGTTGGGGTATGTACGTACGGTCACTGTGAGGACGATGTAATCGATGCACTTATTGATGAAGCCAGTGACATGCTGATGTGGTGTACTCCTCAATGCCATTGGAGGAATCCCGGAACATATTCCAGTCTGTGCTGTAAAACAGTCCTGTATGACCACTTTTTTTATAGACCGAGTCACTGGTGCTTTTCCTGCTTTAATTTTGGGAAATCAGGAGGATAGAGTTATGGTCAGATTTGCCAAATGGAGGGCGAGGGAGAGCTTTGTATGTGTCTCTGTGTGTGGAGTATAGGGTGTATCTTTTTCCTTTGGTTGCACATTTAACATGCTGATAGAAATTTGACTGATTTAAGTTTCCCTGCATTAAATTCCCCGGCCACTAGGAGCGCCGCCTCCGGAGGAGCGTTTTCTTGTTTGCTATTGGTGAAATACTGCTCATTCAATGCTGTCTTAGTGCCAGCCTCTGACTGTGGTGGTATGTAAACAGCTACAAAGAAAACAGATGAAATCATCTACAGATGGTCATGAGGAACTCTACCTCAGGCGAGCAAGACTTCCTTCGTGCACCAGCTGTTGTTTACAAATTTACAAAAAAAATACATACCTTGTCTTACCAGACGCCGCTGTTCTCTCCTGCCAGCTGTATGTTGGGATTGTCGTCTGTTACTTCCTGTTTGAGTTTTTTGATTGTAAGCAGGAAATCAGGAGGATATTATCAGGAGTTATGGTCAGATTTACCAGATGGAGGGCGAGGGGAAAACGTTGTATTCGTTTCTATAGTAACGCCGATCTAGATATCTTTAAAATCACAACATTTCGTTGTTTTTGGCAGCTGATTGAGTGGAGTCTTAGTGTCAGCATCGCTTTGTGGTATATAGACAGAAAACTTGAATAGTATGTATAATAGTGTATATATAATATAATATAATATAATATATATAACAGCGAGCAGAACCTCGACCTCCTTTAATATTAGAGGTGAAACATAAAATATTACAGTTTTTAATGTCCTGTTGGTAGGAAAGTCTCCAAATGGAGCTCATCCAGTCTATTCTCCAGTGGCGCACCAAAGACACGTACCCCCCGCCCCCCCTGATCTTACTCTGCCGTTCTGCTGAAGCATAATAAAACAAGATGTATATAGATGTATGTTTTTCAGGTCTTCAGCCACGACTCCGAGATACTACAGTTCTTTAGATCCCGTTGGTAGGAGAGTCTCTAACGGAGTTCATCCAGTTTGTTCTCCAGTGATTGTACATTCGCCATTAGAATGGAGAGGTAGAGGATGTTTATGTACTCATCTTACGCCGCCTTTTCCTTTTTAGAATCTCAGGGATTAGGTGCTGGTCCGGGGTGAGAAGTATGTCCTGCGCCTCCGACTCGTTCAAGTAGATATTTCCATCCAAATCGAGGCTTGTGATCCCTCTCTTTTCGGTCATAGGATATAATGGCAGAAATTGATGTTCAAATAAAAATTGCAGAACTAGCTGTTCTTTCAGCAGAAAGAGAGAGAGACAGAGAGAGAGAGAGAGAGGGAGAGGGAGAGAAGGTTCTCCAGTGGCTGTGCCCCTGTCATGTGAAATCCATAGACTGGGACCTAATTTATTACTTTCGACTGATTTTCTGATAGGAATTGTAACTCAGTAAAATCGTTGAAATGGTTTTTGTCACAGTGGCAGAATATCTCACCCTAAATTAAGAAAATATTTGACTATGTCCAGACACAGTGAGCATAGCCTTGCTATTGAGAAAGGCCGCACAAAATGAGTTGGAAACTGAGCTGCACTCCCTAACCTCCTGCCAACTGTATGACCACATTACAGATACATAATTCCCAAAGATTACATTAAGAATTTGAAAACAAATCAAACATTGATAAACTCCCACATCTACTGGGTGAAATTCCACAGTGTGACATCACAGCAGCAAGATTTGTGACCTGTTGCCACGAGAAAAGGGCAACCAGTGAAGAACAAACACCATTGTAAATACAACCCATATTTATGTTTATTTATTTTCCCTTGTGTACTTTAACTATTTGCACATCGTTACAACACTGTATATAGACATAATATGACATTTGAAATATCTATTTTCATCAAATAAAAAATAGAATGTAATGTTTTATTATCTATTCCAATGTAAACATATGTTTCCCATTGAATTGATTTGAGAAAGAGAGAAAGAGAGCATGTTTTGAATTAGTAGGACACGAGAGCTGAAAAGGAAAATGACAGAGACCCAAAGGTGGGAGTTCTATGGTAGTTTTGACCCTTCATAACCCTTCATAACCTATGGTTTATGTTTCGTCTTCTTTTAGTTTTTTGCCTGTTTGTTTTAGCCAGCTGTTGGGTGTGTCTCTCGACAATAAACCGAGACAATCAAGGTTAGATTGAGATCGACCCTGGCATCAGTCACAATCTCATCTCTCAGTTTATACCGGCGGCGTGGGCACGGCTATCGCCAAGACAGTGCATTCTTCTGTCGGCAGGTGACAACAAGTCTCACACACGTACAATGGAGACTCCCAAGAACTGGCAACAATGGATGATGGATCAACAACATTGTAGTTTCTCCACAATACTAACCTCATTGAAATAGTGAAAAGAAGGAAGGCCGGAAAGGAATGCAAATATTCCAAAACATACATCCTGTTTGCAATGATGATTTTAGCATGTAAATCTCCCCAAAATGCCACAACATAACACTAAACAATACATTAATTGCACTATAACAGTGACAAATTGTCTTGACATAGTTAATAGTTTGCTTTGTATGTTTCTATGTTTTGTTTGGTCAGGGTGTGATCTGAGTGGGCATTCAATTTTGGATGTCTAGTTTGTCTGTTTCTGTGTTTGGCCTGATATGGTTCTCAATCAGAGGCAGGTGTTAGTCGTTGTCTCTGATTGGGAACCATATTTAGGCAGCCTGTTTTGTCATTGTGGGTTGTGGGTGATTGTCTATGTGTAGCGTTTGTGTCAGCACATTTCGTATATAGCTTCACGGTCGTTGTTCGTTTATTGTTTTGTATAGTTTGTTCTAGTGTTCTCTGTTTATTAAATTCACAATGAACACATACCACGGTGCATTTTGGTCCTCCGATCCTTCCAACTTCCTCAGACGAGGAGGACGACCAACACATGATGGTGGAACTGATGTCATGGCTTTAAAAGCTTCTGATAGGCTAATTGACATCATTTGAGTCAATTGGAGGTGTACCTGTGGATGTATTTCAAGGCCTACCTTCAAACTCAGTGCCTCTTTGATTGACATCATGGGAAAATCAAAATAAATCAGCCAAGACCTCAGAATAAATATTGTAGACCTCCACAAGTCTGGTTCATCCTTGGGAGCAATTTCCAAATGCCTGAAGGTACCATGTTCATCTGTACAAACAATATTATGCAAGTATGAACACCATGGGACCACGCAGCCGTCATACCGCTCACGAAGGAGACACGTTCTGTCTCCTAGAGATGAACGTACTTTGGTGCGAAAAGTGCAAATCAACCCCAGAACAACAGCAAAGGACCTTGTGAAGATGCTGGAGGAAACAGGTACAAAAGTATCTATATCCACAGTAAAACGAGTCCCATATCGACATAACCTGAAAGGCCACTCAGCAAGGAAGAAGCCACTGCCCCAAAACCGCCATAATAAATCCAGACTACGGCTTGCAACTGCACATGGGGACAAAGATCGTACGTTTTTGGAGAAATGTCCTCTGGTCTGATGAAACAAAAAATAGAACTGTTTGGCAATAATGACCATCGTTATGTTTGGAGGAAAAACATAACGAGCCTAAGAACACCATCCCAACCGTCAAGCACGGGGGTGGCAGCATCATGCTGTGGGGGTGCTATGCTACAGGAGGGACTGGTGCACTTCACAAAATAGATGCATCATGAGGAAGGTAAATTATGTGGATATATTAAAGAAACATCTCAAGACATCAGTCAGGTGGTCAGCTTGGTCGCAAATTGGTCTTCCAAATGGACAGTGACCCCAAGCATACTTCCAAAAGTTGTGACAAAATAGTTTTAAGGACAACAAAGTCAAGGTATTGGAGTGGCCATCACAAAACCCTGACCTCAATCCTATAGAACATTTGTGGGCAGAACTGAAAAAGCATATGCGAGCAAGGAAGCCTACAAACCTGTCTCAGTTACACCAGCTCTGTCAGGAGGAATGGGCCAACATTCACCCAACTTATTGTGGGAAGCTTGTGGAAGGCTACCCCGAAACGTTTGACCGAAGTTGAACAATTTAAAGTGTTAAATGCTACCAAATACTAATTGAGTGTATGTAAACTTCTGACCAACTGGGAATGTGATGAAAGAAATAAAAGCTGAAATAAATAAATCTCTCTACTATTATTCTGACATTTCACACTCTTAATATAAATAAATCTCTCTACTATTATTCTGATATTTCACACTCTTAATATAAAGTGGTGATCCTAACTGACCTAAGACGGGGATTTTTAACTAGGATTAAATGTCAGGAATTGTGAAATACTGAGTTTAAGTTTATTTGGCCTAGGTGTATGTTAACTTCCGACTTCAACTGTACTTTGCTTTCAAGACAACCACGGAAAACAACAAGGTGAAATCTTGACGTCAGTGATCTTCAGGTCTGAGCTCTAGAAAGAGGCCTGAGTTCCCAACTCCGAGATGGACGACCGTTCAAAAATGTATTTTCCCCGTCGCAGCCCAGTTGTCTTGAACTCACCGAAGTCTGAGATTCCTCAGTTCCAAGTTTCCAGTTATTATGAACGAGGTTGAAGTCATGCTGGGTTGACGGACAATGTATTCAACCTTTTCAGCTAAACAGATGGGGCTCTTCCCCATCAACAGGTGCGGCTCTTCCCCATCAACAGGTGCACCTCTTCCCCATCAACATGTGGACCTCTTCCCCATCAACAGGTGCACCTCTTCCCCATCAACAGGGTGGGCTCTTCCCCATCAACAGGTGCACCTCTTCCCCATCAACATGTGGACCTCTTCCCCATCAACAGGGTGGGCTCTTCCCCATCAACAGGTGCACCTCTTCCCCATCAACAGGTGCACCTCTTCCCCATCAACAGGGTGGGCTCTTCCCCATCAACAGGTGCACCTCTTCCCCATCAACAGGTGGACCTCTTCCACATCAACAGGTGCACCTCTTCCCCATCAACAGGTGGGGCTCTTCCCCGTCAACAGGTGGGGCTCTTCCCCATCAACAGGTGGGGCTCTTCCCCATCAACAGGTGTACCTCTTCCCCATCAACAGGTGGACCTCTTTCCCATCAACAGGTGGACCTCTTCCCCATCAACAGGTGGACCTCTTCCCCATCAACAGGTGGGGCTCTTCCCCATCAACAGGTGGACCTCTTCCCCATCAACAGGTGGACCTCTTCCCCATCAACAGGTGGGGCTCTTCCCCATAAACAGGTGGGGCTCTTCCCCATCAACAGGTGTACCTCTTCCCCATCAACAGGTGGGGCTCCTCCCCATCAACAGGTGGACCTCTTCCCCATCAACAGGTGGACCTCTTCCCCATCAACAGGTGGGGCTCTTCCCCATCAACAGGTGGACCTCTTCCCCATCAACAGGTGGACCTCTTCCCCATCAACAGGTGGGGCTCTTCCCCATAAACAGGTGGGGCTCTTCCCCATCAACAGGTGGACCTCTTCCCCATCAACAGGTGGGGCTCTTCCCCATCAACAGGTGGGGCTCTTCCCCATCAACAGGTGGGGCTCTTCCCCATCAACAGGTGGACCTCTTCCCCGTCAACAGGTGGACCTCTTCCCCGTCAACAGGTGGACCTCTTTCCCATCAACAGGTGGGCTCTTCCCCATCAACAGGTGGGGCTCTTCCCCATCAACAGGTGGGGCTCCTCCCCATCAACAGGTGGACCTCTTCCCCATCAACAGGTGGGGCTCTTCCCCATCAACAGGTGGGCTCTTCCCCATCAACAGGTGGGGCTCATCCCCATCAACAGGTGTACCTCTTCCCCGTCAACAGGTGGACCTCTTCCCCATCAACAGGTGGGGCTCTTCCCCATCAACAGGTGGGGCTCTTCCCCATCAACAGGTGGACCTCTTCCCCATCAACAGGTGGGGCTCTTCCCCGTCAACAGGTGGGGCTCTTCCCCATAAACAGGTGGGGCTCTTCCCCATCAACAGGTGTACCTCTTCCCCATCAACAGGTGGGGCTCCTCCCCATCAACAGGTGGACCTCTTCCCCATCAACAGGTGGACCTCTTCCCCATCAACAGGTGGGGCTCTTCCCCATCAACAGGTGGACCTCTTCCCCATCAACAGGTGGGGCTCTTCCCCGTCAACAGGTGGGGCTCTTCCCCATAAACAGGTGGGGCTCTTCCCCATCAACAGGTGGACCTCTTCCCCATCAACAGGTGGGGCTCTTCCCCATCAACAGGTGGACCTCTTCCCCATCAACAGGTGGACCTCTTCCCCATCAACAGGTGGGGCTCTTCCCCATCAACAGGTGGGGCTCTTCCCCATCAACAGGTGGACCTCTTCCCCATCAACAGGTGGGGCTCTTCCCCGTCAACAGGTGGGGCTCTTCCCCATAAACAGGTGGGGCTCTTCCCCATCAACAGGTGTACCTCTTCCCCATCAACAGGTGGGGCTCCTCCCCATCAACAGGTGGGGCTCTTCCCCATCAACAGGTGGACCTCTTTCCCATCAACAGGTGGACCTCTTCCCCATCAACAGGTGGGGCTCTTCCCCATCAACAGGTGGGGCTCTTCCCTGTCAACAGGTGGACCTCTTCCCCATCAACAGGTGGGGCTCTTCCCTGTCAACAGGTGGACCTCTTCCCCATCAACAGGTGGGGCTCCTCCCCATCAACAGGTGGGGCTCTTCCCCATCAACAGGTGGACCTCTTCCCCATCAACAGGTGGGGCTCTTCCCCATCAACAGGTGGACCTCTTCCCCATAAGAAAGACACACAGCCAAAGGTGATTCCAACATGCATTGGCTCAGAAGTGTGTATACTTATGTAAATTAGATATTTATGTATTTCGTATTCAATAAATTAGCAAAAATTGGGTTTTGTGTGTAGATTTGTAAAAAAAAAAGTCTGCATACATAATCTGCCCATAATCTGCCCATAATCTGCCCATAAACTGCCCATAATCTGCCCATAATCTGCCCATAATCTGACACACAATGAGAAAGAGAATCAGTAAGACATTTTTTTTAATGTAAATATATATATATACTGCTCAAAAAAATCAAGGGAACACTAAAATAACACATCCTAGATCTGAATGAATAAAATATTCTTATTAAAACCTTTATTCTTTACATAGTTGAATGTGCTGACAACAAAATCACACAAAAATGATCAATGGAAATCAAATGTATCAACCCATGGAGGTCTGGATTTGGAATCACGCTCAAAATTAAAGTGGAAAACCACACTACAGGCTGATCCAACTTTGATGTAATGTCCTTAAAACAAGTCAAAATGAGGCTCAGTAGTGTGTGTGGCCTCCACGTGCCTGTATGACCTCCCTACAACACCTGGGCATGCTCCTTATGAGGTGGCGGATGGTCTCCTGAGGGATCTCCTCCCAGACTTGGACTAAAGCATCCGCCAACTCCTGGACAGTCTGTGGCTTTGGTTGATGGAGAGAGACATAAAGTCCCAGATGTGCTCAATTGGATTCAGGTCTGGGGAACGGGCGGGCCAGTCCATAGCATCAATGCCTTCCTCTTGCAGGAACTGCTGACACACTCCAGCCACATGAGGTCTAGCATTGTCTTGCATTAGGAGGAACCCAGGGCCAACCGCACCAGCATATGGTCTCACAAGGGCTCTCAGGATCTCATCTCGGTACCTAATGGCAGTCAGGCTGTGCAGGGGCTGTGCAGACCCCAAAGATATGCCACCCCACACCATGACTGACCCATCGCCAAACCGGTCATGCTGGAGGATGTTGCAGGCAGCAGAACGTTCTCCACGGCGTCTCCAGACTCTGTCACGTCTGTCACATGTGCTCAGTGTGAACCTGCTTTCATCTGTGAAGAGCACAGGGCGCCAGTGGCGAATTTGCCAATCTTGGTGTTCTCTGGCAAATGCCAAACGTCCTGCACAGTTTTGGGCTGTAAGCACAACCCCCACCTGTGGACGTCGGGCCCTCATACCACCCTCATGGAGTCTGTTTCTGACCGTTTGAGCAGACACATGCACATTTGTGGCCTGCTGGAGGTCATTTTGCAGGGCTCTGGCAGTGCTCCTCTTGTTCCTCCTTGCACAAAGGTGGAGGTAGCGGTTCTGCTGCTGGGTTGTTGCCCTCCTACGGCCTCCTCCACGTCTCCTGATGTACTGATCTGTCTCCTGTCTCCTGGTAGCGCCTCCATGCTCTGGACACTACGCTGACAGACACAACAAACCTTTCTTGCCACAGCTTGCATTGATGTCCCATCCTGGATGAGCTGCACTACCTGAGCCACTTGTGTGGGTTGTAGACTCCGTCTCATGCTACCACTAGAATGAAAGCACCGCCAGCATTCAAAAGTGACCAACATATCAGCCAGGAAGCATAGGAACTGAGAAGTGGTCTGTGGTCACCACCTGCAGAACCACTCCTTTATTGGGGGTGTCTTGCTAATTGCCTATAATTTCCACCTGTTGTCTATTCCATTTGCACAACGGCATGTGACATTTATTGTCAATCAGTGTTGCTTCCTAAGTGTACAGTTTGTTTTCACAGAAGTGTGATTGACTTGGAGTTACATTGTGTTGTTTAAGTGTTTCCTTTATTTTTTTGAGCCGTGTATATTGCTGAACCACAAAACTGTCTTACAGTCTAACCAAAGTCCTTGAAGAACATAGACTGAAGAACAAACAGAGATATGATTACCAGACCAGCATTAAAGGATGAGAACTGGACTACAGGAACAAGAGAGAAGAAGAGATTGTCTTTCATGTTCATACCAGTGCTAGTTACAGGTATAACAATTGGCAGAGATGGGTTTACATTCATTCCCAGCTGTAGATACAATCAGTGGCCTTCTGGTAGAGGTGGTACAGATGTAGGATCTAAATTTGATCACTCTTTTGTTGCTGAGAATTGTCTTGCAAAACGCAAACGTGTTGTTTTTTTTTGTTTTAAAAAGGCTTCTGAAAATGTGTAATTTACACTTTGAAATGTCAAACTTGATTTGTCCTAAAGAAAAATGTATCATCTCCTATAAAATGTCCATTCTTTGGAATCTAAATAATAATTCACATTTCCTTTTGCTGCAGGATTATTTTCTTGCTGTAGCAAATTGGCTCAAATTAAGATCCTACATCTGTACCACCTCTACCAGAAGGCCACTGATTGTATCTATAGCTGGGAATGAATGTAAACCCATCTCTGCCAAGGCTTTGGTTGTCTTGTTTTAATGAACAACACTTGTTTGGACAGGAAGTTTAGATGTTTTGTTCCTTTCTGTTTGGTGAGAGGCGTCGTGACCCCAGGGGTGGGGTCACAAGAGAAACAGAGAAAAGAAGAGAGAGACACATATTGAGAATAAGAGATAGAGAGAGGGTGAGAGAGAAAAGGAGCGCGAGAGAGAAAGAGCGAGAAAGAGAGAAGAGTAGAGAGAGAGGTAGAGAGATAGATGAGAGAGGGAGAGAGACAGATATATATATATATATATATATGAGAGAGAGAGAGAACACAAGAACAAAAATGAGAGAGAGAGAGAGATAGATAGATAGA
>NC_143042.1:55517500-55530000 GCF_057628025.1 Oncorhynchus mykiss | reverse complement strand
AAAAAGTTCTGGGACACTGTAAAGTCCATGGAGAATAAGAACACCTCCTCCCAGCTGCCCACTGCACTGTCACCACTGATAAATCCACCATAATTGAGAATTTCAATAAGCATTTTTCTACGGCTGGCCATGCTTTCCACCTGGCTACTCCTACCCCGGTCAACAGCACTGCACCCCCCACAGCAACTCGCCCAAGCCTTCCCCATTTCTCCTTCTCCCAAATCCAGTCAGCTGATGTTCTGAAAGAGCTGCAAAATCTGGACCCCACAAATCAGCCGGGCTAGACAATATGGACCCTTTCTTTCTCAAATTATCTGCCGAAATTGTCGCCACCCCTATTACTAGCCTGATCAACCTCTCTTTCGTGTCATCTGAGATTCCCAAAGATTGGAAAGCAGCTGCGGTCATCCCCCTCTTCAAAGGGGGGGACACTCTTGACCCAAACTGCTACCTACCTATATCTATCCTACCTTGCCTTTCTAAGGTCTTTGAAAGCCAAGTCAACAAACAGATTACCGACCATTTCGAATCTCACCATACCTTCTCTGCTATGCAATCTGGTTTCAGAGCTGGTCTTGGGTGCACCTCAGCCACGCTCAAGGTCCTAAATGATATCTTAACCGCCATCGATAAGAAACATTACTGTGCAGCCGTATTCATTGATCTGGCCAAGGCTTTCGACTCTGTCAATCATCACATCCTCATCGGCAGACTCGACAGCCTTGGTTTCTCAAATGATTGCCTCGCCTGGTTCACCAACTACTTCTCTGATAGAGTTCAGTGTGTCAAATCGGAGGGCCTGTTGTCTGGACCTCTGACAGTCTCTATGGGTGTGCCACAGGGTTCAGTTCTTGGACCGACTCTCTTCTCTGTATACATCAATGATGTCGCTCTTACTGCTGGTGAGTCTCTGATCCACCTCTGCGCAGACGACACCATTCTGTATACTTCTGGCCCTTCTTTGGACACTGTGTTAACAACCCTCCAGGCAAGCTTCAATGCCATACAACTCTCCTTCCGTGGCCTCCAATTGCTCTTAAATACAAGTAAAACTAAATGCATGCTCTTCAACTGATCGCTGCCTGCACCTGCCCGCCTGTCCAACATCACTACTCTGGACAGCTCTGACTTAGAATACGTGGACAACTACAAATACCTAGGTGTCTGGTTAGACTGTAAACTCTCCTTCCAGACCCACATCAAACATCTCCAATCCAAAGTTAAATCTAGAATTGGCTTCCTATTTCGCAACAAAGCATCCTTCACTCATGCTGCCAAACATACCCTTGTAAAACTGACCATCCTACCAATCCTCGACTTCGGCGATGTCATTTACAAAATAGCCTCCAATGCCCTACTCAACAAATTGGATGTAGTCTATCACAGTGCAATCCGTTTTGTCACCTAAGCCCCGTATGCTACCCACCATTGCGACCTGTACCCTCTCGTTGGCTGGCCCTCGCTTCATACTCGTCGCCAAACCCACTGGCTCCATGTCATCTACAAGACCCTGCTAGGTAAAGTCCCCCCTTATCTCAGCTCGCTGGTCACCATAGCATCACCCACCTGTAGCACGCGCTACAGCATGTATATCTCTCTGGTCACCCCCAAAACCAATTCTTTCTTTGGCCACCTCTCCTTCCAGTTCTCTGCTGCCAATGACTGGAACGAACTACAAAAATCTCTGAAACTGGAAACACTTATCTCCCTCACTAGCTTTAAGCACCAACTGTCAGAGCAGCTCACAGATTACTGCACCTGTACATGGCCCACCTATAATTTAGCCCTATCAACTACCTCTTTCCCAACTGTATTTATTTTATTTATTTATTTATTTTGCTTCTTTGCTCCCCATTATTTGTATTTCTACTTTGCACATTCTTCCACTGCAAATCTACTTGCTATTTACTTGCTATATTGTATTTACTTTGCTACCATGGCCTTTTTTGCCTTTACCTCCCTTATCTCACCTCATTTGCTCACATCGTATATAAACTTGTATACTGTATTATTGACTGTATGTTTGTTTTACTCCATGTGTAACTCTGTGTCGTCGTATGTGTCGAACTGCTTTGCTTTATCTTGGCCAGGTCACAGTTGTAAATGAGAACTTGTTCTCAACTGGCCTACCTGGTTAAATAAAGGTGAAATAAAAAAAATACAAATAAATAAATTTGTAGTTTATATGTAGGTGCTATGTAGTGTATACATAGGTCATATGTAGGCCATATGTAGTTCATATGTAGTTCACATGTAGTTTACATGTAGTTTACATGTAGTTCACATGTAGTTTACATGTAGTTCACATGTAGTTCACATGTAGTTCACATGTAGTTTACATGTAGTTTACATGTAGTTCACATGTAGATCACATGTAGTTTAAATGTAGTTCACATGTTGTTCATATTTGGTCATATGTAGTTCATATGTAGTTCACATGTAGTTCACATGTAGTTCATATGTCGTTTACATGTAGTTTACATGTAGTTTACATGTAGTTCACATGTAGTTTACATGTAGTTCACATGTAGTGCACATGTGGTTCATATTTGGTCATATGTAGTTCACATGTAGTTTACATGTAGTTCACATGTAGTTTACATGTAGTTTACATGTAGTTTACATGTAGTTCACATGTAGTTTACATGTAGTTCACATGTAGTTCACATGTTGTTCATATTTGGTCATATGTAGTTAATATGTAGTTCACATGTAGTTCACATGTAGTTTACATGTAGTTTACATGTAGTTCACATGTAGTTTACATGTAGTTCACATGTAGTTTAAATGTAGTTCACATGTTGTTCATATTTGGTCATATGTAGTTCATATGTAGTTCACATGTAGTTCACATGTAGTTCACATGTAGTTCATATGTCGTGTACATGTAGTTTACATGTAGTTTACATGTAGTTCACATGTAGTTTACATGTAGTTCACATGTAGTGCACATGTGGTTCATATTTGGTCATATGTAGTTCACATGTAGTTTACATGTAGTTCACATGTAGTTTACATGTAGTTTACATGTAGTTTACATGTAGTTCACATGTAGTTTACATGTAGTTCACATGTAGTTCACATGTTGTTCATATTTGGTCATATGTAGTTAATATGTAGTTCACATGTAGTTCACATGTAGTTTACATGTAGTTTACATGTAGTTCACATGTAGTTTACATGTAGTTCACATGTAGTTTAAATGTAGTTCACATGTTGTTCATATTTGGTCATATGTAGTTCATATGTAGTTCACATGTAGTTCACATGTAGTTCACATGTAGTTCATATGTCGTGTACATGTAGTTTACATGTAGTTTACATGTAGTTCACATGTAGTTTACATGTAGTTCACATGTAGTGCACATGTGGTTCATATTTGGTCATATGTAGTTCACATGTAGTTTACATGTAGTTCACATGTAGTTTACATGTAGTTTACATGTAGTTTACATGTAGTTCACATGTAGTTTACATGTAGTTCACATGTAGTTCACATGTTGTTCATATTTGGTCATATGTAGTTAATATGTAGTTCACATGTAGTTCACAAGTAGTTTACATGTAGTTTACATGTAGTTCACATGTAGTTTACATGTAGTTCACATGTAGTTCATATGTTGTTCATATTTGGTCATATGTAGTTCATATGTAGTTCACATGTAGTTCACATGTAGTTCACATGTAGTTTACATGTAGTTTACATGTAGTTCATATGTAGTTTACATGTAGTTCATATTTTGTTCATGTTTGGTCATATGTAGTTCAAATTTTGCAAATATGTAGTTCATATGTTGGCCATATTACGTAGGTCATATGTAGTCCATATGTTGCAAAGATGAAGTTCATCTTTTTCTCAAAAAAAAACTATAACGACAAGGCCAAAAGACAGGAATTTTCATCCAATTCAATAGTTTTTTGAATCAGCAATTGAATCAGCAATACAAAATTGGGTTAAATTATTTATTTACTAAATACCTAACTAATCACACAGAATTACACATACACACAATTAATCATAACTTGATTACAAATTATGTCATAAGCTGTGAGAGAAGCTGTGCTATCGTAAATACAGTATCTTATGCATTCTAAATTACTGCCCATTTGGAAAAGGAAAATGCAATAAATATTTACTCTGAGCTGCGCTTCGGTAGGTTGGTGGTAGATGGAGTCCTTTGAAGAATGTCTCTGGTTGTCAATTGGATACGTTGTAGTAACATTGTTGTGTGGTAGACAGGATACTCTGTCTGTTCCTTCCTAACCCTCGTTTGCATCTGCTGTTGCTAACTCAACGGCTAGGAGGTATCACTTCTGTAGTGAATAAGAGTTCAAAGTTCATACCATTCGCAACCAAAGCTCACGCTGATGTTGGCTTCGTTCTGTAGTTATTATCTGAACCATTCTGACATCGGACCGTCGTCCTCACGTCCTCGGAACAGAAAGTTCTATTGTCGTCAAGGCCTTTTTAGGAAGGGAGAAAGGGGGTGTGTTTCATAGTTTACAACCCCTGTCTCTTCACGTGGGCGGGCCACTGAGTGAGCAGCCCAAACTTATGAAAACCCACATCTCACATTTTAGAAGCTAAAATCACATTTCATCCCATCACAAATAATTTCATATTCAAACATTTCAATTGAACAACAATTCCATGTGAATCCGATAACTCTCATGTGTAGACTTTCCACTGTAGAGTTTATGTCATCTTATCATTGATGAGAATGTCTCAGATGACAACCGAACTGACATCATATTCATTAAGTACCACCGCATGTGTTCAGTTGGTCAGATTACCAGAATATAGTTCATTTCCCCCCACCTTCTGATGTTCCCAGAATCTCTATGTTAACCAAGGGGTTTTCAAATGTCACATCAGTAGGGTAGAGAGAGGAAAAAGGGGGGAAGAGGTATTTATGACTGTCATAAACCAACCCCCCAGGCCAACGTCATGACAACAGGGTGTTGTCCAGGGTCACGCCAAGGTTCTTTCATGACACACTATTACATGTATGTGTGTGTTCTCCCATTCCAACCCTCAGCTTCCCTCAGCCCATCCCAACCCTCAGCTTCCCTCAGCCCATCCCATCTATCTCTGCTTGCCAACCACTTCGTGTTTCTACGCAACACATATCTTTCAACTATGCTGTGATGTTTAACGTACAATTTCAATCTATCTAATCGAATAGAATCTACAGATTGCGTGTTGAAGATAAATACTTTTACTAAGAGTATTAGTATATTAGTAATTGACTGACCCGGTCTCTCCAGAGCTCCTAACAGTACTATTTCTAGGGTCAATTTTAGATCAATGCTGTGCATTTTCATCCACTCCTGAACCTGAGACCAGAAACAGGCTACCTGAGGGCAAAACCAAATTAAATGGTCTATTGATTCTGTATCCTCACAACAAAATCTGCAGAGCTTCGATGATTTTATGCCCCAAATATTCAACATTTTGTTGGTGGCAAGAATTCTATATAATAATTTTAGCTGAAAAGCACAAAGTCTTGAATCTTGCGTTGTTTTAAATACAGTGTCAACTCATAGAACCTGTACCATGGAATCGGTACATCAAAAACCTCTTCCAGACTATTTTGCAATCTGTATGGCTCAGCTGTCAACATCCTGGTCCTCAAATGAAACTGGTATACTTTCCTATTTGTGATATTTTTATTCCTCCGCCAGTTTTGATCCTGCATTGGCTTTGACAAACCAATCAGTCAACACTAGCTCTCGACAGACCAATCAAAGTCAACACTAGCTCTCGACAGACCAAACACAGTCAACATGAGCTCTTGACAGACCAATCAAAGTCAACACTAGCTCTCGACAGACCAATCAAAGTCAACACTAGCTCTCGACAGACCAATCACAATCAACACTAGCTCTCGACAGACCAATCAAAGTCAACACTAGCTCTCGACAGACCAATCAAAGTCAACACTAGCTCTCGACAGACCAATCAAAGTCAACACCAGCTCTCGACAGACCAATCACATTCAACACTAGCTCTCGACAGACCAATCACAGTCCACACTGGCCCTTAAGAAGTGATGGTCTCCTGTATATCAGGCTACTAAAGATATTATTTCCCTTTTTTCTCCTCATCCATCAATTCATTTTATTTTTTCTGTTTAAAACCACATCCCTTGTTCCAGGGTTAAGTAGACTGCTGACATTTTTGTGGCATCCATCTTGTTATTATAATCTGTGTGTGTGTGTGTGTGTGCGTGCGTGCGTGTGTGCGTGCGTGCGTGTGTGTGCGTGTGTGCGTGTGTGCGTGCGTGCCGAGGGTCCAAGTTTCTCTCTACAGACTAAACTGGCCTCCAATCTTCCGAAGTTCGGTTGTCGGAACAATCAAATGTGGAATTCTGGAATTTCCTCCGGCTTCTTCTGAACGTTAAACTGGCCTTATCATTCAACTGATGGTTAATGATCAGAGCACTCACATTACCTCTGAATGGTTAGGCATTACCTCTGAATGGTTAGGCATTACCTCTGAATGGTTAGGCATTACCTCTGAATGGGTAGGCATTACCTCTGAATGATTAGGCATTAACTCTGAATGGTTAAGGTTAACCATTAACTCTGAATGGTTAAGGTTAGCCATTAACTCTGAATGGTTAAGGTTAGCCATTAACTCTGAATGGTTAAGGTTAGCCATTAACTCTGAATGGTTAAGGTTAGCCATTAACTCTGAATGGTTAAGGTTAGCCATTAACTCTGAATGGTTAAGATTAGTCATTAACTCTGAATGGTTAAGGTTATTCATTAACTCTGAACGGTTAATGTTAGCCATTAACTCTGAATGGTTAAGGTGAGTCAGTAACTCTGAACGGTTAAGGTTAGTCATTAACTCTGAATGAAAATGTTTCAGCCTGATCAAGGGTAGACTACACAATTACACAATAGCTGATATAGACTGTGAGTTCATTATTAATTGCTTAATAATTAACAATTGAATAGGGCAGGAATACACGATGCAAACTATTTAAAAAGCTGAGTCCTGAGAGTTTTATTGTCCAATCATGTTGCTGTCTGTCAGTGGAGGTTCCTCTTCTGTGAATTTTAATCAAAATGTAAAATTTAAATTGTAAAAAAAAAGTTATCCTATTTAGATAACTATACTAAATATATTCAAATGCCACCAAGTAATTTATTAAAACACATTTTGCAGTGAAGGTTTACAGCACTCTTTAAGGGAGCACCGTGGCCGAACACGACAACAACATCATTCAGTTTGCCGACGACACAACAGAGCCTGATTACCGAGGAGGTCAGAGACCTGGCAGTGTGGTGCCAGGACAACAACCTCTCCCTCAACGTAACCAAGGCTAAGGAGGTGATGGTGGACCACAGGAAAAGGAAGGCCGAGCACGCCCCCATTCTCATCGACAGGGCTGTAGTGGAGCAGGTTGAGAGCTTCAAATTCCTTGGTGTCCACATCAACATCAAACTAGAATGGTCCAAACACAGTCGTGAAGAGGGCACAACAAAACCTATTCCCCCTCAGGAGACTCAAAAGATTTGGCATGGGTCCTGAGACACCTCAACATTTCTATAGCTGCACCATTGAGAGCACCACCCGGCCAGGTCTCTGACCTCCTCGGTAATCAGGCCTACTCACTGGTTGCATCACTGCCTGGTACGGCAACTGTTCCAACCTCTAGGCATTACAGAGGGTAGTGTGTACGGCCCAGCACATCACTGGGACAAAGCTTCCTGCCATCCAGGACCTCTACACCAGGCGGTGTCAGAGGAAGGCCCTAAAAATTGCCAAAAGATTCCAGCCACACTAGTTATAGACTGTTTTCTCTGCTACCGCACGGCAAGCGGTACCGCAGCACCAAGTCTAGGTCCAAAAGGCTACTAAACAGCTTCTACACCCACAAGCCATAAGACTCCTGGACATTTAATCAAATGCCTACTCAGACTATTTGCATTGACCCTAAACACTGGAACTCTTCCAAGTTAAAGTAAGCTTTTGGTTTTACTAATTTGTTGCCACCGGGGACTGCTGGTGTAATTGCTAAACTGCTTACTGACTGTACTCTGTAACGTTACTGCGTGATTGTAGCGGGTTTACTAACGTGTTAGTTCTAGTAGCCATGTTGACTATGACGTTACTTTAGCTAATATGGTGACAACGATGTAGGCTGTGTGTAGCGGTTATGATATGGTTTGGCTTGGAAATATTTTCTCCCTACCTGGTCACATCCAGCTGATGGTGTTGAAGTCCGGAAAAAGGAAAGGGTGAGAAAAGGAATACAACGTGGCTGCTCTGAAAGTGAAATGTGTTCCTTAAATGGAAGCAAACGGATCAAAACGGGGTAAACGGGCACCTGAATTTGTCTAATAGAATCTTTTGCAACTGTTAGACTAATGACTACACCCAGCTGATTGTTCATTGAAATCCACAAGTGAAGGGCAGAAGGTGAGAGGAGGAGGGATACAACATTGCTACATGTTATTAAACGGAAGCAAACAGAACGAAAAGTGCATAAACATACCTGAATTTGTTCAAAAGAAAACATTTGCAACTGTTGGACTAATGACTACACCCTAGATCTGCTGGATGCAGGGAAGAGTGTAGAAGGTGGTATTGAATTTTGTCACTCTCTATCCAACTCAAGTTTTTCTCTCGACACGTGTTTTACAACGTTGCAAACAATCGTGTAGTAGCCTACAATGTTACAATGAACTGTGCGGAATGGATTCATGAATGACAGTCATCCAGTGTGCTTTAATAGAAACAAGGCTCAGGAAAAAAACTACCATCATAAATGTCAACGTCAGCCACTGGTGTCTGTAAATAGGAAACAATCTTTCTTAAAAAAATATATTGAAAAAAATAAAACATAAAAGCTTGCTGCAGGTTTTCATTCTCCAGGAGATTTTACAGGATTTTTTGTATTTAAAAAAAACATGTGACTTGATAGGGAAAAACTCTGGTCCCCATCCAAATAGTAATAGTAGTAATAATTATAACGTTTTATAACGTTTTAAACACACAGAATAATCACATTATATATTATATATATATATATATAGTATAAGGACCACAGCCCCAGAATATTTGTTTTTCACCACACGACTCTGGGACCTGTGGTGCATTCTGGTCAAAATAACAATGATGTTTTCATTGGAGGTTCTCCTTTTTGTGCTCCATTAGTTAACAATGACCCTAACGGTATTGGCTGAGAGGAAGTTATAGATACATACACAGTTGAAGTTGGCACACACACACACTAACACACGAACACTTGTGCATGAGCGGCGGGAAGTGTTTCATTAAATCTTGTATTTTCAGCCAGCAGACTAAACACACTGACCTGACAGTCTGTACTGAGAGAGAGAGAGAGAGAATTTCAGTAGTGGTAGTGGTATTTTTTATTTTACCTTTATTTAACTAGGCAAGTCAGTTAAGAACAAATTCTTATTTTTAATGACGGCCTAGGAACAGTGTTCAGGGGCAGAACGACAAATTTGTACCTTGTCAGCTCGGGGGTTTGACCTTGCAACCTTCCGGATCCTAGTCCAACGCTCTAACCACTAGGCTACCCTGCCTCCCCAGTAGTAGTATCAGTAGAATTAGTAGTAGTATCAGCAGTATTAGTAGTAGTATCAGTAGTTGTAGTACTAGTAGTAGTAGTAGCAGTAGTAGTAGTGTAGTAGTACTAGTAGTAGTAGTAGTAGTAGTAGTAGTAGCTGGGTCCAGGGCAGGTAGCTGGGTCCAGGGGCAGGTAGCTGGGTCCAGGGGCAGGTAGCTGGGTCCAGGGGCAGGTAGCTGGGTCCAGGGGCAGGTAGCTGGGTCAAGGGGCAGGTAGCTGTGTCCAGGGGCAGGTCGCTGGGTCCAGGGGTAGGTAGCTGGGTCCAGGGGCAGGTCGCTGGGTCCAGGGGCAGGTCGCTGGGTCCAGGGGCAGGTAGCTGGGTCCAGGGGCAGGTCGCTGGGTCCAGGGGCAGGTAGCTGGGTCCAGGGGCAGGTAGCTGGGTCCAGGGGCAGGTAGCTGTGTCCAGGGCAGGTAGCTGGGTCCAGGGGCAGGTAGCTGGGTCCAGGGGCAGGTCGCTGGGTCCAGGGGCAGGTAGCTGGGTCCAGGGGCAGGTAGAAGGTCCAAAAATGGCGACAGTAGAAGTCCGGGAAAAGGCAAAATACATTGTGAGTGAGGCAAAAACTATCAAACACGGGAGGCGAGAAAGACAGGGGAAAAACCCCGCAGAAAAAGTGTGCCTCAAAAACAAACCATACCTCACAGTGGGGTGCAAGGAACTGAACTGAATAGTGTGGGAGGATGACATGCAGGTGTGTGAACAGGTGATTAGAAATCAGGTGATTGGGATGTGGAGCGAGAGCTGGAAAGTGGGATGTTTCCAGGGGATCTAAATGTTTCGGAGTGTGAGTTGAACGCAGATGTTACACATGGTGAAGCCACAACATTGGAAGACAAAAGGAAGTGGACAAAAGGAAGTGGCGGAATAAAACTTTTAAACTTGGACTAAACAGAGATGCTTGTTCTAGGTCCCAAGAAACAAAGAGATCTTCTGTTGAATCTGACGAATAATCTTAATGGTTGTACAGTCGTCTCAAATAAAACTGTGAAGGACCTCGGCGTTACTCTGGACCCTGATCTCTCTTTTGACGAACATATCAAGACTGTTTCAAGGACAGCATTTTTCCATCTACGTAACATTGCAAAAATCTGAAACTTTCCGTCCAAAAATGATGCAGAAAAATTAATCCATGCTTTTGTCACTTCTAGGTTAGACTACTGCAATGCTCTACTTTCCGACTACCCGTATAAAGCACTAAATAAACTTCAGTTAGTGCTAAATACGGCTGCTAGAATCATGAATAGAACCAAAAAATTTGATCATATTACTCCAGTGCTAGCCTCTCTACACTGGCTTCCTGTCAAGGCAAGGGCTGATTTCAAGGGTTTACTGCTAACCTACAAAGCATTACATGGGCTTGCTCCCAACTATCTCTCTGATTTGGTCCTGCCGTACATACCTACACGTACGCTACGGTCACAAGACGCAGGCCTCCTAATTGTCCCTAGAATTTCTAAGCAAACAGCTGGAGGCAGGGCTTTCTCCTATAGAGTTCCATTTTTTATGGAATGGTCTGCCTACCCATGTGAGAGACGCAGACTCGGTCTCAACCTTTAAGTCTTTATTGAAGACTCATCTCTTCGGCTGGTCCTATGATTGAGTGTAGTCTGGCCAGGAGTGGGAAGGTGAACGGAAAGGCTCTGAAGCAACGAACCGCCCTTGCTGTCTCTGCCTAGCCGGTTCCCCTCTCTCCACTGGGACTCTCTGCCTCAAACCAATCTGCCTACCTCATTCCCATATTGTTTTATTTACTTTGCTGCTCTTTTGCATACCAGTATCACTACTTACACATCATCATCATCTGCTCATCATCATCTGCTCATCAATCACCCCAGTTTTAATCTGATAAATTGTAATTACTTTGCTACTATTGGCCTATTTATTGCCTTACCTCCTCACGCCATTTGCACACTATATAGACTTTCTTATATTGTTCTATTGTGTTATTGACTGTAGGTTTGTTTATTCCATGTTTAACTCTGTGTTGTTTTTTGTGTCGCACTGCTTTGCTTTATCTTGACCAGGTCGCAGTTGTAAATGAGAACTTGTTCTCAACTGGCCTACCTGGTTAAATAAAGGGTTAGGGTTATATATATAAATACCTGGTTAAATAAAGGGTTAGGGTTATATATATAAATACCTGGTTAAATAAAGGGTTAGGGTTATATATATAAATACCTGGTTAAATAAAGGGTTATATATATAAATACCTGGTTAAATAAAGGGTTATATAAATAAATACCTGGTTAAATAAAGGGTTATATATATAAATACCTGGTTAAATAAAGGGTTATATATATAAATACCTGGTTAAATAAAGGGTTATATATATAAATACCTGGTTAAATAAAGGGATAGGGTTATATATATAAATACCTGGTTAAATAAAGGGTTAGGGTTATATATATAAATACCTGGTTAAATAAAGGGTTATATATATAAATACCTGGTTAAATAAAGGGTTATATATATATAAATACCTGGTTAAATAAAGGGTTATATATATAAATACCTGGTTAAATAAAAGGTTAGGGTTATATATATAAATACCTGGTTAAATAAAGGGTTATATATATAAATACCTGGTTAAATAAAGGGTTATATATATAAATACCTGGTTAAATAAAGGGTTAGGGTTATATATATAAATACCTGGTTAAATAAAGGGTTAGAGTTATATATATAAATACCTGGTTAAATAAAGGGTTATATATATAAATACCTGGTTAAATAAAGGGTTAGAGTTATATATATAAATACCTGGTTAAATAAAGGGTTATATATATAAATACCTGGTTAAATAAAGGGTTATATATATAAATACCTGGTTAAATAAAGGGTTATATATATAAATACCTGGTTAAATAAAGGGATAGGGTTATATATATAAA
>NC_143042.1:55492500-55512500 GCF_057628025.1 Oncorhynchus mykiss | reverse complement strand
GCTAACTAGTACAGAGACAACACCTCCCCTAGTACCAACCGCTAACTAATACAGAGACAACACCTCCCCTAGTACCAACCACTAACTAGTACAGAGACAACACCTCCCCT
Organism: Oncorhynchus mykiss; assembly: GCF_057628025.1. Taxonomy (NCBI): domain Eukaryota; kingdom Metazoa; phylum Chordata; class Actinopteri; order Salmoniformes; family Salmonidae; genus Oncorhynchus; species Oncorhynchus mykiss. The sequence continues at coordinate 55,512,390 of NC_143042.1, read as the reverse complement.
AGTACCAACCGCTAACTAGTACAGAGACAACACCTCCCCTAGTACCAACCACTAACTAGTACAGAGACAACACCTCCCTTAGTACCAACCACTAACTAGTACAGAGACAACACCTCCCCTAGTACCAACCACTAACCAGTAGAGAGACAACACCTCCCTTAGTACCAACCACTAACTAGTACAGAGACAACACCTCCCTTAGTACCAACCACTAACTAGTAGAGAGACAACACCTCCCCTAGTACCAACCACTAACCAGTAGAGAGACAACACCTCCCCTAGTACCAACCACTAACTAGTACAGAGACAACACCTCCCCTAGTACCAACCACTAACTAGTACAGAGACAACACCTCCCCTAGTACCAACCACTAACTAGTACAGAGACAACACCTCCCCTAGTACCAACCGCTAACTAGTACAGAGACAACACCTCCCCTAGTACCAACCACTAACTAGTACAGAGACAACACCTCCCTTAGTACCAACCACTAACTAGTACAGAGACAACACCTCCCTTAGTACCAACCACTAACTAGTACAGAGACAACACCTACCCTAGTACCAACCACTAACTAGTACAGAGACAACACCTCCCCTAGTACCAACCACTAACTAGTACAGAGACAACACCTCCCCTAGTACCAACCGCTAACTAGTACAGAGACAACACCTCCCCTAGTACCAACCGCTAACTAGTACAGAGACAACACCTCCCCTAGTACCAACCACTAACTAGTACAGAGACAACACCTCCCCTAGTACCAACCACTAACTAGTACAGAGACAGCACCTCCCCTAGTACCAACCACTAACCAGTAGAGAGACAACACCTCCCCTAGTACCAACCACTAACTAGTACAGAGACAACACCTCCCCTAGTACCAACCGCTAACAAGACAAATCATCTCCTCTCCTCTCCTCTCCTCTCCTCTCCTCTCCTCTCCTCTCCTCTCCTCTCCTCTTCTCTCCCACCTCTCCTCTCCTCTCCTCTCCTCTCCTCTCCTCTCCTCTCCTCTCCTCTCCTCTCCTCTCCTCTCCTCTCCTCTCCCTCTTCTCCTCTCCTCTCCTCTCCTCTCCTCTCCTCCTCTCCTCTCCTCTCCTCTCCTCTCCTCTCCTCTCCTCTCCTCTTCTCTCCCACCTCTCCTCTCCTCTCCTCTCCTCTCCTCTCCTCTCCTCTCCTCTCCTCTCCTCTCCCTCTTCTCCTCTCCTCTCCTCTCCTCTCCTCTCCTCTCCTCTCCTCTCCTCTCCTCTCCTCTCCTCTCCTCTCCTCTCCTCTCCTCTCCTCTCCTCTCCTCTCCTCTCCCTCCCTCCTCTCCTCTCCTCTCCTCTGCTCTCCCTCCTTGCCTCCCTCCCTCCTCTCTTCTTTACCTACTCCATGTCTTACCTCTTTCCAACAACTAAACAATAAAGACATACATTCATGACCCAAGGATGACTGCAATCAAGCTAGATATATTAAAAACGATTTTGAACAACTAGTGCTTCTTAGTTGTTTTCCCCATATCTGTACTTGTTGTTCATCATGTGGTCAACGGGGCACTAAATTATATCCTAAATATAAACAGCTAAATAACAAAAACAATCTGTTGTGATGAAACAATACACTGCCCTCCATCCAACCCCCTGCATGGGCGTGTGTCCATGTCGATTTCTCAATCAACTACAGAATGAGGATTGATTGATTGATTGATTGATTGATTGTTAAGGAAATAAGGTAGAGAGAGACAAAAACAGAGAGAGAGAGAAAGAGAGAGAGAGAAAAACAGAAAGAGAGAGAGTCAAAAACAGAGAGAGAGAGAGAAAGAGAAAGAGAGAGAGAAAAACAGAAAGAGAGAGAGAGAGTCAAAAACAGAGAGAGAGAGAAAGAGAGAGAGAAAAACAGAAAGAGAGAGAGAGAGTCAAAAACAGAGACAGAAAGAAAGAGAGAGAGAGAGAGAGAGAGAGAGAGAGAGACAGATAGAGAGACAGAGACAGAGAGACAGAGAGACAGAGAGAGAGAGACAGAGAGAGAGAGACAGAGAGACAGAGAGAGAGAGAGAGAGAGAGAGAGAGACAGACAGAGAGAGAGAGACATAGAGAAAGAGAGAGAGACAGAGAGACAGAGAGAGAGAAGTTAATCAAACATCCCCAAAACAAAACCATGTCCTTCAACTCCAACTGTTTATTATATAATTCCACTATATTCAATTTGAGATGTAATTTTAACCATCTCTACAGTGTCTCCAAGCCCTATTGGAAAGACATTGTTAAACATCGGCAAAACTAAAATAGCCACTGTGAAGTCACTGAGACGATTCAGACGTTGTTGTTCAAAAAATATTTCCATCTCTTTAGTGTCTAAAAGAAGAGCACGGAAACAAAAAAGATTTCCATCTCTTTAGTGTCTAAAAGAAGAGCACGGAAACAAAAAAGATTTCCATCTCTTTAGTGTCTAAAAGAAGAGCACGGAAACAAAAAAGATTTCCATCTCTTTAGTGTCTAAAAGAAGAGCACGGAAACAAAAAAGATTTCCATCTCTTTAGTGTCTAAAAGAAGAGGACGGAAACAAAAAAGATTTCCATCTCTTTAGTGTCTAAAAGAAGAGCACGGAAACAAAAAAGATTTCCATCTCTTTAGTGTCTAAAAGAAGAGCACGGAAACAAAAAAGATTTCCATCTCTTTAGTGTCTAAAAGAAGAGGACGGAAACAAAAAAGATTTCCATCTCTTTAGTGTCTAAAAGAAGAGGACGGAAACAAAAAAGATTTCCATCTCTTTAGTGTCTAAAAGAAGAGGACGGAAACAAAAAAAAATTCCATCTCTTTAGTGTCTAAAAGAAGAGCACGGAAAAAAAAAGATTTCCATCTCTTTAGTGTCTAAAAGAAGAGGACGGAAACAAAAAAGATTTCCATCTCTTTAGTGTCTAAAAGAAGAGCACGGAAACAAAAAAGATTTCCATCTCTTTAGTGTCTAAAAGAAGAGGACGGAAACAAAAAAGATTTCCATCTCTTTAGTGTCTAAAAGAAGAGGACGGAAACAAAAAAGATTTCCATCTCTTTAGTGTCTAAAAGAAGAGCACGGAAACAAAAAAGATTTCCATCTCTTTAGTGTCTAAAAGAAGAGCACGGAAACAAAAAAGATTTCCATCTCTTTAGTGTCTAAAAGAAGAGGACGGAAACAAAAAAGATTTCCATCTCTTTAGTGTCTAAAAGAAGAGCACGGAAACAAAAAAGATTTCCATCTCTTTAGTGTCTAAAAGAAGAGGACGGAAACAAAAAAGATTTCCATCTCTTTAGTGTCTAAAAGAAGAGCACAGAAACAAAAAAGATTTCCATCTCTTTAGTGTCTAAAAGAAGAGGACGGAAACAAAAAAGATTTCCATCTCTTAAGTGTCTAAAAGAAGAGCACGGAAACAAAAAAGATTTCCATCTCTTTAGTGTCTAAAAGAAGAGCACGGAAACAAAAAAGATTTCCATCTCTTTAGTGTCTAAAAGAAGAGCACGGAAACAAAAAAGATTTCCATCTCTTTAGTGTCTAAAAGAAGAGTACGGAAACAAAAAAGATTTCCATCTCTTTAGTGTCTAAAAGAAGAGGACGGAAACAAAAAAGATTTCCATCTCTTTAGTGTCTAAAAGAAGAGCACGGAAACAAAAAAGATTTCCATCTCTTTAGTGTCTAAAAGAAGAGGACGGAAACAAAAAAGATTTCCATCTCTTTAGTGTCTAAAAGAAGAGGACGGAAACAAAAAAGATTTCCATCTCTTTAGTGTCTAAAAGAAGAGCACAGAAACAAAAAAGATTTCCATCTCTTTAGTGTCTAAAAGAAGAGGACGGAAACAAAAAAGATTTCCATCTCTTTAGTGTCTAAAAGAAGAGGACGGAAACAAAAAAGATTTCCATCTCTTTAGTGTCTAAAAGAAGAGCACGGAAACAAAAAAGATTTCCATCTCTTTAGTGTCTAAAAGAAGAGGACGGAAACAAAAAAGATTTCCATCTCTTTAGTGTCTAAAAGAAGAGCACGGAAACAAAAAAGATTTCCATCTCTTTAGTGTCTAAAAGAAGAGCACGGAAACAAAAAAGATTTCCATCTCTTTAGTGTCTAAAAGAAGAGGATGGAAACAAAAAAGATTTCCATCTCTTTAGTGTCTAAAAGAAGAGCACGGAAACAAAAAAGATTTCCATCTCTTTAGTGTCTAAAAGAAGAGCACGGAAACAAAAAAGATTTCCATCTCTTTAGTGTCTAAAAGAAGAGCACGGAAACAAAAAAGATTTCCATCTCTTTAGTGTCTAAAAGAAGAGGACGGAAACAAAAAAGATTTCCATCTCTTTAGTGTCTAAAAGAAGAGGACGGAAACAAAAAAGATTTCCATCTCTTTAGTGTCTAAAAGAAGAGGACGGAAACAAAAAAGATTTCCATCTCTTTAGTGTCTAAAAGAAGAGCACGGAAACAAAAAAGATTTCCATCTCTTTAGTGTCTAAAAGAAGAGCACGGAAACAAAAAAGATTTCCATCTCTTTAGTGTCTAAAAGAAGAGGACGGAAACAAAAAAGATTTCCATCTCTTTAGTGTCTAAAAGAAGAGGACGGAAACAAAAAAGATTTCCATCTCTTTAGTGTCTAAAAGAAGAGCACGGAAACAAAAAAGATTTCCATCTCTTTAGTGTCTAAAAGAAGAGGACGGAAACAAAAAAGATTTCCATCTCTTTAGTGTCTAAAAGAAGAGCACGGAAACAAAAAAGATTTCCATCTCTTTAGTGTCTAAAAGAAGAGGACGGAAACAAAAAAGATTTCCATCTCTTTAGTGTCTAAAAGAAGAGGACGGAAACAAAAAAGATTTCCATCTCTTTAGTGTCTAAAAGAAGAGGACGGAAACAAAAAAGATTTCCATCTCTTTAGTGTCTAAAAGAAGAGCACAGAAACAAAAAAGATTTCCATCTCTTTAGTGTCTAAAAGAAGAGGACGGAAACAAAAAAGATTTCCATCTCTTAAGTGTCTAAAAGAAGAGCACGGAAACAAAAAAGATTTCCATCTCTTTAGTGTCTAAAAGAAGAGCACGGAAACAAAAAAGATTTCCATCTCTTTAGTGTCTAAAAGAAGAGCACGGAAACAAAAAAGATTTCCATCTCTTTAGTGTCTAAAAGAAGAGGACGGAAACAAAAAAGATTTCCATCTCTTTAGTGTCTAAAAGAAGAGGACGGAAACAAAAAAGATTTCCATCTCTTTAGTGTCTAAAAGAAGAGGACGGAAACAAAAAAGATTTCCATCTCTTTAGTGTCTAAAAGAAGAGGACGGAAACAAAAAAGATTTCCATCTCTTTAGTGTCTAAAAGAAGAGGACGGAAACAAAAAAGATTTCCATCTCTTTAGTGTCTAAAAGAAGAGGACGGAAACAAAAAAGATTTCCATCTCTTTAGTGTCTAAAAGAAGAGGACGGAAACAAAAAAGATTTCCATCTCTTTAGTGTCTAAAAGAAGAGGACGGAAACAAAAAAGATTTCCATCTCTTTAGTGTCTAAAAGAAGAGGACGGAAACAAAAAAGATTTCCATCTCTTTAGTGTCTAAAAGAAGAGCACAGAAACAAAAAAGATTTCCATCTCTTTAGTGTCTAAAAGAAGAGGACGGAAACAAAAAAGATTTCCATCTCTTAAGTGTCTAAAAGAAGAGCACGGAAACAAAAAAGATTTCCATCTCTTTAGTGTCTAAAAGAAGAGCACGGAAACAAAAAAGATTTCCATCTCTTTAGTGTCTAAAAGAAGAGCACGGAAACAAAAAAGATTTCCATCTCTTTAGTGTCTAAAAGAAGAGCACGGAAACAAAAAAGATTTCCATCTCTTTAGTGTCTAAAAGAAGAGGACGGAAACAAAAAAGATTTCCATCTCTTTAGTGTCTAAAAGAAGAGGACGGAAACAAAAAAGATTTCCATCTCTTTAGTGTCTAAAAGAAGAGGACGGAAACAAAAAAGATTTCCATCTCTTTAGTGTCTAAAAGAAGAGCACAGAAACAAAAAAGATTTCCATCTCTTTAGTGTCTAAAAGAAGAGGACGGAAACAAAAAAGATTTCCATCTCTTTAGTGTCTAAAAGAAGAGCACAGAAACAAAAAAGATTTCCATCTCTTTAGTGTCTAAAAGAAGAGGACGGAAACAAAAAAGATTTCCATCTCTTTAGTGTCTAAAAGAAGAGGACGGAAACAAAAAAGATTTCCATCTCTTTAGTGTCTAAAAGAAGAGCACGGAAACAAAAAAGATTTCCATCTCTTTAGTGTCTAAAAGAAGAGGACGGAAACAAAAAAGATTTCCATCTCTTTAGTGTCTAAAAGAAGAGCACGGAAACAAAAAAGATTTCCATCTCTTTAGTGTCTAAAAGAAGAGCACGGAAACAAAAAAGATTTCCATCTCTTTAGTGTCTAAAAGAAGAGGACGGAAACAAAAAAGATTTCCATCTCTTTAGTGTCTAAAAGAAGAGCACGGAAACAAAAAAGATTTCCATCTCTTTAGTGTCTAAAAGAAGAGCACGGAAACAAAAAAGATTTCCATCTCTTTAGTGTCTAAAAGAAGAGCACGGAAACAAAAAAGATTTCCAGAAGCAGAACATCTCTTTAGTGTCTTCGACGGTGGAAAATGACGCTGAAATTTCAAGCTTTTATGGGTGCCACTTTTCTTAAGATCTGGATGTGAATATATTAAATCATAACAATATCAGATCTGTCTTCATTGTGACAAACACACTTCCCGAAAAAAAAAAGATGAAGTCAAATATTACAACTTGAGGGATTTGTAACGAGTCCTGTGTGTTCCTGGTGTGAGAGTAACGTCTTGAGACGGACCGAAATGACAAATAAACAATCACTCATAAAAACCATGTGGGGAACAGAGGGTTAAATAAGGAACTAATATGTGAAACAAAACAAACAAAAATGAAAAGTGGACAGTAGCTAGAAGGAGGAGACCGACCTCGGCGGAGGTCGTGACCTGATTAGAGGAAAAGGGCCAGTTCAGAAGATCAATCAGTCTAATCAATCAGTCTAATCAATCAAATGTTGTAAATGAGAACTTGTTCTCAACTGGTCTACCTGGTTAAATAAAAGTGAAATAAAAATTATTTATTTATTTATTTATAAAACCCTTCTTACATATCAATATATATGTTTATATATATATATATATATTATATTAAATATATATTATATATATATATAAATAAATATATATTTATATATTATATATAAATATATAACGCCATCTAATCAGTTATCAAAGAATGTTAGCTAGCTATATGCAGTTATCTTAGCCAGCAAGCTAGCCAGCCAGCTAACATGAGCTATTTAGCCAAATAGCTATTAGCCTAGCCAGCCAGCTAACATGAGCTATTTAGCCAAATAGCTATTAACCTAGCCAGCCAGCTAACATGAATCATCAAATCAAATTTATTTATAAAGCTCTTCGTACATCAGCTGATATCTCAAAGTGCTGTACAGAAACCCAGCCTAAAACCCCCCAAACAGCAAGCAATGCAGGTGTAGAAGCACGGTGGCTCGGAAAAACTCCCTAGAAAGGCCAGAACATAGGAAGAAACCTAGAGAGGAACCAGGCTCTGAGGGGTGGCCAGTCCTCTTCTGGCTGTGCCCGGTGGAGATTATAAGAGAACATGGCCATTATTAAGGCCAGATTGTTCTTCAAGATGTTTGAATGTTCATAGATGTTAATCTAGAAAGACATGCCCAAGACTTTAAGGGACCATTTCCTTTTGTTTGTCTTAGAGATGTGAGAATACAACAATCTAAGCCTTTGTGACATCACAAAGAAGACTTTTCACCACTACTTACATTCTATATATATTTTTGTGACCTTGATTTTATATCTCTTCTATTCATCAACCTGATTTAGCTTTCAGTCTCTTTGCAGATGTCTTCAATACTATTGTGGATAATTATGCTCCTTTTTTTTTTATTTTTTAAAAACAGTAAGGGGTTTAATAAAAAGGTAGATTGAATGCCTGGAAAAATGTCCAGAATTATCAGATGTCATTCATAATAGAGATGATGCTTGGCTCAAGGCCAGGAACACAGGCTTAGGTCTGGACTGGCAAACATTTAATCAACTGAGGAATCCCATGTAAGACCAATCATAAAGGCTAAATCTGGGAACAGTGTAACTGCTCTTACAGATTGTAATGAGAACCTGGCTAAATTCAGGAAACGATTCTACTTCCTCCTCTATGTCACAACAAATTAATTCAGCCATATTACAGATAAATAAAATGGCATCATTGTTGCATTTAATCACACTCTCTTTGAAATAACTTCGCTGAACGATCAGAGAAATTATAACCAAAGCTTTTCTTTTAGGCTAATTACAAAAAAAAAGAAGTCCTGGATGGTTGCTAGCAATAGACAACAAGAAATCCATAATTGGATCCCAGTCTGCATAAGTGTGACCCACCCATTCTTATTTATTTTTTTGGGCTCAATAACCACCATTCTGTATTTAACATTGTTGTCAAGAAACATTACAAATGAAATCAGCTGTTGTGCTGCCACTCGATAAGGGACGGGGACAATAGTGAGCCTAATAATTATCTCCCCCATTTCAAGACTTCCTTGTCCAGCTATGATTCTAGAATCCTTGGTAAATGTAAACCAATCAGGGTTTAGGCCTGAACATCCAATCAGGGTTTAGTCCTTGGCATCCAAGCAGGGTTTAGGCCTGAACATCCAATCAGGGTTTAGTCCTGGGCATCCAATCAGGGTTTAGGCCTGAACATCCAATCAGGGTTTAGTCCTGGACATCCAATCAGGGTTTAGTCCTGGGCATCCAATCAGGGTTTAGTCCTGGGCATCCAATCAGGGTTTAGTCCTGGAAATCCAATCAGGGTTTAGTCCTGGGCATCCAATCAGGGTTTAGTCCTGGACATCCAATCAGGGTTTAGTCCTGGGCATCCAATCAGGGTTTAGTCCTGGGCATCCAATCAGGGTTTAGTCCTGGGCATCCAATCAGGGTTTAGTCCTGGGCATCCAATCAGGGTTTAGTCCTGGGCATCCAATCAGGGTTTAGTCCTGGGCATCCAATCAGGGTTTAGTCCTGGGCATCCAATCAGGGTTTAGTCCTGGGCATCCAATCAGGGTTTAGTCCTGGGCATCCAATCAGGGTTTAGTCCTGAGCATCCAATCAGGGTTTAGTCCTGGGCATCCAATCAGGGTTTAGTCCTGGGCATCCAATCAGGGTTTAGTCCTGGACATCCAATCAGGGTTTAGTCCTGGGCATCCAATCAGGGTTTAGTCCTGGGCATCCAATCAGGGTTTAGTCCTGGGCATCCAATCAGGGTTTAGTCCTGAGCATCCAATCAGGGTTTAGTCCTGGGCAGAGCACTATTACAGAAACACCTTTTGTTGTTAATGATCTTGTCGATTTGACATTAAAATGTTCTGCTTTGTTTTGTGGACCTTTTCTAAAGCTTTTGATACTGTTGTTCAGGCTGTTTTATTGACTAAGTTGTCCTCGATGTCTGAATGGTTAAGGTGAGTCATTAACTCTGAATGGTTAAGGTGAGTCATTAACTCTGAATGGTTAAGGTGAGTCATTAACTCTGAATGGTTAAGGTTAGTCATTAACTCTGAATGGTTAAGGTTAGTCATTAACTCTGAATGGTTAAGGTTAGTCATTAACTCTGAATGGTTAAGGTTAGCCATTAACTCTGAATGTTTAAGGTTAGGCATTAACTCTGAATGGTTAAGGTTAGTCATTAACTCTGAATGGTTAAGGTTAGCCATTAACTCTGAATGTTTAAGGTGAGTCATTAACTCTGAATGGTTAAGGTGAGTCATTAACTCTGAATGGTTAAGGTTAGGCATTAACTCTGAATGGTTAAGGTTAGGCATTAACTCTGAATGGTTAAGGTTAGTCATTAAGTCTGAATGGTTAAGGTTAGGCATTAACTCTGAATGGTTAAGGTTAGTCATTAAGTCTGAATGGTTAAGGTTAGTCATTCACTCTGAATGGTTAAGGTTAGGCATTAACTCTGAATGATTAAGGTTAGGCATTAACTCTGAATGGTTAAGGTTAGTCATTAAGCCTGAATGGTTAAGGTTAGTCATTAAGTCTGAATGGTTAAGGTTAGTCATTAACTCTGAATGCTGGATGGTATTTACAGGTGATACGGGGGACCAGGCTGGTATTTACTGGTGATACAGGTGACCAGGCTGGTATTTACTGGTGATACAGGTGACCAGGCTGGTACTTACTGGTGATACAGGTGACCAGGCTGGTATTTACTGGTGATACAGGTGACCAGGCTGGTATTTACTGGTGATACTGGTGACCAGGCTGGTATTTACTGGTGATACAGGTGACCAGGCTGGTATTTACTGGTGATACAGGTGACCAGGCTGGTATTTACTGGTGATAAGGGTGACCAGGCTGGTATTTACCGGTGATACAGGTGACCAGGCTGGTATTTACCGGTGATACAGGTGACCAGGCTGGTATTTACCGGTGATACAGGTGACCAGGCTGGTATTTACCGGTGGTACAGGTGACCAGGCTGGTATTTACTGGTGATACTGGTGACCAGACTGGTATTTACTGGTGATACAGGTGACCAGGCTGGTATTTACTGGTGATACAGGTGACCAGGCTTGTATTTACTGGTGATACAGGTGACCAGGCTGGTATTTACTGGTGATACAGGTGACCAGGCTGGTATTTACTGGTGATACTGGTGACCAGGCTGGTATTTACTGGTGATACGGGTGACCAGGCTGGTATTTACTGGTGATACGGTTGACCAGGCTGGTATTTACTGGTGATACAGGTGACCAGGCTGGTATTTACTGGTGATACAGGTGACCAGGCTGGTATTTACTGGTGATACAGGTGACCAGGCTGGTATTTACTGGTGATACAGGTGACCAGGCTGGTATTTACTGGTGATACAGGTGACCAGGCTGGTATTTACTGGTGATACTGGTGACCAGGCTGGTATTTACTGGTGATACGGGTGACCAGGCTTGTATTTACTGGTGATACGGTTGACCAGGCTGGTATTTACTGGTGATACAGGTGACCAGGCTGGTGTTTACTGGTGATACGGGTGACCAGGCTGGTATTTACTGGTGATACAGGTGACCAGGCTGGTATTTACTGGTGATACGGGTGACCAGGCTGGTATTTAATGGTGATACAGGTGACCAGGCTGGTATTTACTGGTGATACAGGTGACCAGGCTGGTATTTACTGGTGATACAAGTGACCAGGCTGGTATTTACTGGTGATACAGGTGACCAGGCTGATATTTACCGGTGATACAGGTGACCAGGCTGGTATTTACCGGTGATAAAGGGGACCAGGCTGGTATTTACTGGTGATACGGGTGACCAGGCTGGTATTTACTGGTGATACAGGTGACCAGGCTGGTATTTACTGGTGATACAGGTGACCAGGCTGGTATTTACTGGTGATACAGGTGACCAGGCTGGTATTTACTGGTGATACAGGTGACCAGGCTGGTATTTACTGGTGAAACAGGTGACCAGGCTGGTATTTACTGGTGATACAGGTGACCAGGCTGGTATTTACTGGTGATACAGGTGACCAGGCTGGTATATACTGGTGATATGGGTGACCAGGCTGGTATTTACCGGTGGTACGGGTGACCAGGCTGGTATTTACCGGTGGTACAGGTGACCAGGCTGGTATTTACGGGTGATACAGGTGACCAGGGTGGTATTTACTGGTGAAAAAGGTGACCAGGCTGGTATTTACTGGTGATACAGGTGACCAGGCTGGTATTTACCGGTGATACGTGTGACCAGGCTGGTATTTACTGGTGATACGGGTGACCAGGCTGGTATTTACCGGTGATACAGGTGACCAGGCTGGTATTTACTGGTGGTACAGGTGACCAGGCTGGTATTTACTGGTGATATGGGTGACCAGGCTGGTATATACTGGTGATACAGGTGACCAGGCTGGTGTTTACCGGTGGTACAGGTGACCAGGCTGGTATTTGCCGGTGGTACAGGTGACCAGGCTGGTATTTACTGGTGATACAGGTGACCAGGCTGGTATTTACTGGTGATACAGGTGACCAGGCTGGTATTTACTGGCGATACGGGTGACCAGGCTGGTATTTACTGGTAATATGGGTGACCAGGCTGGTATTTACCGGTGATACGGGTGACCAGGCTGGTATTTACCGGTGGTACAGGTGACCAGGCTGGTATTTACTGGTGATATGGGTGACCAGGCTGGTATTTACTCGTGATTCCGGTTGACCAGACTGGTATTTGCCGGTGATACAGGTGACCAGGCTGGTATTTACTGGTGGTACAGGTGACCATGCTGGTATTTACTGGTGATATGGGTGACCAGGCTGGTATTTACCGGTGGTACGGGTGACCAGGCTGGTATTTACTGGTGATATGGGTGACCAGGCTGGTATATACTGGTGATACAGGTGACCAGGCTGGTGTTTACCGGTGGTACAGGTGACCAGGCTTGTATTTACTGGTGATACAGGTGACCAGGCTGGTATTTACTGGTGATACAGGTGACCAGGCTGGTATTTACTGGTGATACGGGTGACCAGGCTGGTATTTACTGGTAATATGGGTGACCAGGCTGGTATTTACCGGTGATACGGGTGACCAGGCTGGTATTTACCGGTGGTACAGGTGACCAGGCTGGTATTTACTGGTGATATGGGTGACCAGGCTGGTATTTACTGGTGATTCCGGTTGACCAGACTGGTATTTGCCGGTGATACAGGTGACCAGGCTGGTATTTACTGGTGGTACAGGTGACCATGCTGGTATTTACTGGTGATATGGGTGACCAGGCTGGTATTTACCGGTGGTACGGGTGACCAGGCTGGTATTTACCGGTGGTACAGGTGACCAGGCTGGTATTTACTGGTGATACAGGTGACCAGGCTGGTATTTACTGGTGATACTGGTGACCAGGCTGGTATTTACTGGTGATACAGGTTACCAGGCTGGTATTTACTGGTGGTACAGGTGACCAGGCTGGTATTTACTGGTGATACAGGTGACCAGGCTGGTATTTACTGGTGGTACGGGTGACCAGGCTGGTATTTACTGGTGATACAGGTGACCAGTCTGGTATTTACAGGTGGTACAGGTGACCAGGCTGGTATTTACTGGTGGTACGGGTGACCAGGCTGGTATTTACTGGTGGTACGGGTGACCAGGCTGGTATTTACTGGTGGTACGGGTGACCAGGCTGGTATTTACTGGTGGTATGGGTGACTAGGCTGGTATTTACAAGTGACATGGGGGACCAGGCTGGTATTTACTGGTGATACAGGTGACCAGGCTGGTATTTACCGGTGGTACAGGTTACCAGGCTGGTATTTACTGGTGATACGGGTGACCAGGCTGGTATTTACTGGTGGTACGGGGGACCAGGCTGGTATTTACTGGTGATACGGGTGACCAGGCTGGTATTTACTGGTGATACAGGTGACCAGGCTGGTATTTACTGGTGATACAGGTGACCAGGCTGATATTTACCGGTGATACAGGTGACCAGGCTGGTATTTACTGGTGATACGGTTGACCAGGCTGGTATTTACTGGTGATTCAGGTGACCAGGCTGGTATTTACTGGTGATACATGTGACCAGGCTGGTATTTACTGGTGATACAGGTGACCAGGCTGGTATTTACTGGTGATACAGGTGACCAGGCTGGTATTTACTGGTGATACAGGTGACCAGGCTGGTATTTACTGGTGATACAGGTGACCAGTCTAGTATTTACTGGTGATACTGGTGACCAGGCTGGTATTCACTGGTGATACGGGTGACCAGGCTGGTATTTACTGGTGATACGGTTGACCAGGCTGGTATTTACTGGTGATACAGGTGACCAGGCTGGTGTTTACTGGTGATACGGGTGACCAGGCTGGTATTTACTGGTGATACAGGTGACCAGGCTGGTATTTACTGGTGATACGGGTGACCAGGCTGGTATTTACCGGTGAATCCGGTTGAACAGACAGGTATTTGCCGGTGATACAGGTGACCAGGCTGGTATTTATTGGTGGTACAGGTGACCAGGCTGGTATTTACTGGTGATATGGGTGACCAGGCTGGTATATACTGGTGATACAGGTGACCAGGCTGGTGTTTACCGGTGGTACTGGTGACTAGGCTGGTATTTACCGGTGGTACAGGTGACCAGGCTGGTATTTACTGGTGATACAGGTGACCAGGCTGGTATTTACTGGTGATACAGGTGACCAGGCTGGTATTTACTGGTGATATGGGTGACCAGGCTGGTATTTACTGGTGGTACGGGTGACCAGGCTGGTATTTACTGGTGGTATGGGTGACTAGGCTGGTATTTACAAGTGACATGGGGGACCAGGCTGGTATTTACTGGTGATACAGGTGACCAGGCTGGTATTTACCGGTGGTACAGGTTACCAGGCTGGTATTTACTGGTGATACGGGTGACCAGGCTGGTATTTACTGGTGGTACGGGGGACCAGGCTGGTATTTACTGGTGATACGGGTGACCAGGCTGGTATTTACTGGTGATACAGGTGACCAGGCTGGTATTTACTGGTGATACAGGTGACCAGGCTGATATTTACCGGTGATACAGGTGACCAGGCTGGTATTTACTGGTGATACGGTTGACCAGGCTGGTATTTACTGGTGATTCAGGTGACCAGGCTGGTATTTACTGGTGATACATGTGACCAGGCTGGTATTTACTGGTGATACAGGTGACCAGGCTGGTATTTACTGGTGATACAGGTGACCAGGCTGGTATTTACTGGTGATACAGGTGACCAGGCTGGTATTTACTGGTGATACAGATGACCAGTCTAGTATTTACTGGTGATACTGGTGACCAGGCTGGTATTCACTGGTGATACGGGTGACCAGGCTGGTATTTACTGGTGATACGGTTGACCAGGCTGGTATTTACTGGTGATACAGGTGACCAGGCTGGTGTTTACTGGTGATACGGGTGACCAGGCTGGTATTTACTGGTGATACAGGTGACCAGGCTGGTATTTACTGGTGATGCGGGTGACCAGGCTGGTATTTACCGGTGAATCCGGTTGAACAGACTGGTATTTGCCGGTGATACAGGTGACCAGGCTGGTATTTATTGGTGGTACAGGTGACCAGGCTGGTATTTACTGGTGATATGGGTGACCAGGCTGGTATATACTGGTGATACAGGTGACCAGGCTGGTGTTTACCGGTGGTACTGGTGACCAGGCTGGTATTTACCGGTGGTACAGGTGACCAGGCTGGTATTTACTGGTGATACAGGTGACCAGGCTGGTATTTACTGGTGATACAGGTGACCAGGCTGGTATTTACTGGTGATATGGGTGACCAGGCTGGTATTTACTGGTGGTACGGGTGACCAGGCTGGTATTTACTGGTGGTACGGGTGACCAGGCTGGTATTTACCGGTGGTACGGGTGACCAGGCTGGTATTTACTGGTGGTACGGGTGACCAGGCTGGTATTTACTGATGGTACGGGTGACCAGGCTGGTATTTACTGGTGGTACGCGTGACCAGGCTGGTATTTACTGGTGGTACGGGTGACCAGGCTGGTATTTACTGGTGGTACGGGTGACCAGGCTGGTATTTACTGGTGGTACGCGTGACCAGGCTGGTATTTACCAGTGACATGGGGGACCAGGCTGGTATTTACTGGTGGTACGGGGGACCAGGCTGGTATTAACTGGTGATACAGGTGACCAGGCTGGTATTTACTGGTGGTACGGGTGACCAGGCTGGTATTTACCGGTGATACGGGTGACCAGGCTGGTATTTACCGGTGATACGTGTGACCAGGCTGGTATTTACTGGAGATACGGGTGACCAGGCTGGTATTTACTGGTGGTACGGGTGACCAGGCTGGTATTTACTGGTGGTACGGGAGACCAGGCTGGTATTTACCAGTGACACGGGGGAACAGGCTGGGATTTACTGGTGATACGGGTGACCAGGCTGGTATTTACTGGTGGTACTGTGGACCAGGCTGGTATTTACTGGTGATACGGGTGACCAGGCTGGTATTTACCGGTGATACGGGTGACCAGGCTGGTATTTACCGGTGATACGGGGGACCAGGCTATTTTTTACCAGTGATACTGGTGACCAGGCTGGTATTTACTGGTGATACGGGTGACCAGGCTGGTATTGACCGGTGATACTGGTGACCAGGCTGGTATTTACCGGTGATACGGGTGACCAGGCTGGTATTTACCGGTGATACGGGGGACCAGGCTGGTATTTACCTGTGATACTGGTGACCAGGCTGGTATTTACTGGTGATACGGGTAACCAGGCTGGTATTTACTTGTGATACGGGGGACCAGGCTGGTATTTACCGGTGATACTGGTGACCAGGCTGGTATTTACTGGTTATACGGGTGACCAGGCTGGTATTTACTGGTGATACGGGTGACCAGGCTGGTATTTACCGGTGATACGGGTGACCAGGCTGGTATTTACCGGTAATACGGGTGACCAGGCTGGTATTTACTGGTGATACGGGTGACCAGGCTGGTATTTACTGGTGATACGGGTGACCAGGCTGGTATTTACCAGTGATACGGGTGACCAGGCTGGTATTTACCAGTGACACGGGGGAACAGGCTGGGATTTACTGGTGATACGGGTTACCAGGCTGGTATTTACTGGTGGTACTGTGGACCAGGCTGGTATTTACTGGTGATACGGGTGACAATGCTGGTATTTACCGGTGATACGGGTGACCAGGCTAGTATTTACCGGTGATACGGGGGACCAGGCTATTATTTACCGGTGATACTGGTGACCAGGCTGGTATTTACTGGTGATACGGGTGACCAGGCTGGTATTTACCGGTGATACTGGTGACCAGGCTGGTATTTACCGGTGATACTGGTGACCAGGCTGGTATTTACCGGTGATACGGGTGACCAGGCTGGTATTTACTGGTGATACGGGGGACCATGCTGTTTTTTACCGGTGATACTGGTGACCAGGCTGGTATTTACTGGTTATACGGGTGACCAGGCTGGTATTTACTGGTGATACGGGTGACCAGGTTGGTATTTACCGATGATACGGGTGACCAGGCTGGTATTTACTGGTGATATTGGGGACCAGGCTGGTATTTACTGGTGGTACAGGTGACCAGGCTGGTATTTACTGGTGATACGGGGGACCAGGCTGGTATTTACTGGTGATACGGGGGACCAGGCTGGTATTTACCGGT
Organism: Oncorhynchus mykiss; assembly: GCF_057628025.1. NCBI lineage: Eukaryota > Metazoa > Chordata > Actinopteri > Salmoniformes > Salmonidae > Oncorhynchus > Oncorhynchus mykiss. Next base: position 55,495,161 of record NC_143042.1, on the reverse strand, counting down.
GATACAAGTGACCAGGCTGGTATTTACTGGTAATACTGGTGACCAGTATGGTATTTACTGGTGGTACAGGTGACCAGGCTGGTATTTACTGGTGATACGGATGACCAGGCTGGTATTTACCGGTGATACGGGTGACCAGGCTGGTATTTACTGTTGATACGGGTGACCAGGCTGGTATTTACCGGTGATACGGGTGACCAGGCTGGTATTTACCGGTGATACTGGTGACCAGGCTGGTATTTACTGGTGGCTGGTATTTACTGCTCTATGGACTCTAGGGGCTCTATGGACCCTAGGGGCTCTAGGGACTCTAGGGGCTCTATGGACCATAGGGGCTCTATGGACTCTAGGGGCTCTATGGACCCTAGGGACTCTATGGACCCTAGGGGTTCTAGGGGCACTATGGACTCTAGGGGCACTATGGACTCTAGGGGCTCTAGGGACTCTAGGTTCTCTATGGGCTTTAGGGGCTCAATGAACTCCCGGGTCTCTCTGGACTCTAGGGACTCTATGGACTATAGGGTCTCTAGGCACTCTAGGGGCTCTATGGACTCTAGTGGATATATGGACTCTAGGGGCTCTATGGGCACTATGGACCCTATGGGCTCTATGTACTCTAGGGACTCTAGGGACTAGATGGACCCTAGGGGCTCTATGGACCCTATGTACTCTAGTGGCTCTATGGTTTCTAGGGGCTCTATTGACTCTAGGGTTATATTGGCTCTAGGGGCTCTCTGGACTCTAGGGGCTCTATGGACTCTAGGGGCTCTATGGACTCTAGAGGCTCTAGGGGCTATGGGCTCTAGTGGCTCTAGGGGCTCTATGGGCTCTAAGGGCTCTAGGGGCCCTAGGGGCTCTATGGACCCTAGGGACTCTATGGGCTCTGGGGGCTCTAGGGGCTTTCTGGGCTCTAGGGGATCTATGGGCTCTATGGGATCTAGGGGCTCTAGGGGCTCTAGGGGCTCTATTGGATCTAGGGGCTCTAGCGGCTCTAGGGGCTCTAGGGGCTCTATGGGATCTAGGGGCTGTCTGGGCTCTAGGGGCTCTCTGGGCTCTAGGGGCTCTAGAGGCTCTATGGACCCTAGGGGATCTAGGGGCTCTGGTCCAAAGTAGTGCACTATAAAGAAAATGGGGCATTTGGGACGCAGACTGTCTTTCCGACTTCCTTTAATTGTCATTTTCCCTCATTCTCGCTAACACGAGTGTGGATTTCTGAAAAGTACGGAAAACTGAGACAGAGCCACATTGTTTTATAAGAGGGATCGAGAGATGCTGTGTGTGTGTGTGTGTGTGTGTGTGTGTGTGTGTGTGTGTGTGTGTGTGTTCAGGAAGAAGATATCATTTAGTTTGTGTTTCATTATCTACCAGCGCCTCAAAAGCCTGCGGTTCAAATGCCACTATAATCCCTATGTAGTGCACTAGGACTCATTAGGGCGTTATAGTATACTATATAGGGAAGAGGGTGCCATTTCGGACACGGGTTAAGTCCAGGAGGATCCAGAGTGAAGGATGTGACTCTAAGACTTCCAGAAGAGACAAAGAAGAGAGCAGATTAACAGACAGAGAGAGGAAGAGGAGGAGTATGAGGAGAGGAGGAGGAAGAGGAGAGGAGGATAGGAGGAGGAAGAGGAGAGGAGAGGAGAGGAGAGGAGAGGAGAGGAGAGGAGAGGAGAGGAGAGGAGAGGAGAGGAGAGGAGAGGAGAAGGAGAGGAGGAGAGGAGGAGAGGAGGAGGATGAGGAGAGGAGAGGAGGAGGATGAGGAGAGGATGAGAGGAGGAGGATGAGGAGAGGAGGAGGCGGAAGAGAAGAAGAGAAGAAGAGAAGAAGAGGTGGAGGAGGAGGAGAGGAGGAGGTAGAGGAGGCGGAAAAGTAGGAGGAGGCCGAGAGGAGGAGAGGAGGAGGATGAGGAGATGTAGAGGAAGAGGAGGAGAGGAGGAGGCGGAGGAGGAAGAAGAGCTGAAGGAGGAGAGGAGGAGGAAGAGGAGGATGAGGAGATGAAGAGGAAGAGGAGGAGGAGGAGGGGGAGTAGGAGGGTGAGGAGAGATGAAAAGATCTAGAGAAACTGACAGTCAGAGAGAGACAAAAAAAGAAAGGAATAGAGAGAGAAATCCGTAGAAGAGAAAGCTTTTTGATCCGCTGTCATCACCTTTGAGTAGTGGGATCTAAAGAGAGATGGCTCTGGAAAACTGCTTAGTCGGCCTGGCAAAAAAGCAGCATGTAACTCAAAACAAAATAAGAAAATCATTTGAAAAACGATCAGCCAGGAGAGAGAGAGAGAGACAGAGAAACAGAGAGATTGAGAGACAGAGGGAGAGGGAGAGAAGGAGAAAGATAGAAAGAGAGGGGGAGAGAGGGAAAGAGATCGGGCAGAGAGAGAGAGAAAGATAGGAGGGAGAGAGAGAGAGAGAGAGAGAGAGAGAGAGAGAGAGAGAGAGAAAGAGAGAGGGAGAGAAAGAGAGGGGGGAGAGAGAGAGATAGAGATGGGGGAGAGGGAAACAGACAGATATTTGAAATATCTTTACTCTTTTGCAACTATCAGTGTAATGTTTACTGTTCATTTTTATTGTTTATTTCACTTTTGTATATTATCTACTTCACTTGCTTTGGCAATGTTGACATATGTTTCCCATGCCAATAAAGCCCCTTGAATTGAGAGAGAGA
>NC_143042.1:55475000-55487500 GCF_057628025.1 Oncorhynchus mykiss | reverse complement strand
ACAGATGGTGAAGCTGCTTTACAGTAACAGATGGTGGAGCTGCTTTACAGTAGCAGATGGTGGAGCTGCTTTACAGTAGCAGATGACTTGACCACACATGAAGGAATCTCTTACAGTGTTTTCCCGTCTTTAATGTCTTCATGATTTTTAATATATATTTACAGAAACAAGCCGCGTGATAATTGGTTAATTGTTGTCGTGCCTACACGTCTTACAGGAAGAGAAGGGGTTTGTGGGAGGTGGTGTCTTTAATAATAGGGCTAGTGTTTCCGGATGGGGTCAACGTTAAACCCACCAACAGAATACACAACCTGACCCCAGACACACAGAGACCAGAACACACAACCTGACCCCAGACACACACAACCTGACCCCAGACACACAACCTGACCCCAGACACACACAACCTGACCCCAGACACACAACCTGACCCCAGACACACAACCTGACCCCAGACACACAACCTGACCCCAGACACACAACCTGACCCCAGACACACAACCTGACCCCAGACACACAGAGACCAGAACACACAACCTGACCCCAGACACACAGAGACCACAACACACAACCTGACCCCAGACACACAACCTGACCCCAGACACACAACCTGACCCCAGACACACACAACCTGACCCCAGACACACAGAGACCAGAACACACAACCTGACCCCAGACACAAAACCTGACCCCAGACACACACAACCTGACCCTAGACACACAACCTGACCCTAGACACACACAACCTGACCCCAGACACACAGAGACCAGAACACACAACCTGACCCCAGACACACACAACCTGACCCCAGACACACACAACCAGACCCCAGACACACAGAGACCAGAACACACAACCTGACCCCAGACACACACAACCTGACCCTAGACACACACAACCTGACCCTAGACACACAACCTGACCCTAGACACACAGAGACCAGAACACACAACCTGACCCTAGACACACACAACCTGACCCTAGACACACACAACCTGACCCTAGACACACAACCTGACCCTAGACACACAGAGACCAGAACACACAACCTGACCCTAGACACACAACCTGACCCCAGACACACACAACCTGACCCCAGACACACAGAGACCAGAACACACAACCTGACCCCAGACACAAAACCTGACCCCAGACACACACAACCTGACCCTAGACACACACAACCTGACCCTAGACACACAACCTGACCCCAGACACACAGAGACCAGAACACACAACCTGACCCTAGACACACACAACCTGACCCCAGACACACAGAGACCAGAACACACAACCTGACCCCAGACACACAGAGACCAGAACACACAACCTGACCCCAGACACACAACCTGACCCCAGACACACACAACCTGACCCCAGACACACACAACCTGACCCTAGACACACACAACGTGACCCCAGACACACAGAGACCAGAACACACAACCTGACCCCAGACACACACAACCTGACCCTAGACACACAGAGACCAGAACACACAACCTGACCCCAGACACACAGAGACCAGAACACACAACCTGACCCCAGACACACAGAGACCAGAACACACAACCTGACCCTAGACACACACAACCTGACCCCAGACACACACAACCTGACCCCAGACACACACAACCTGACCCTAGACACACAACCTGACCCTAGACACACAGAGACCAGAACACACAACCTGACCCCAGACACACAACCTGACCCCAGACACACACAACCTGACCCTAGACACACAGAGACCAGAACACACAACCTGACCCCAGACACACAGAGACCACAACACACAACCTGACCCCAGACACACAACCTGACCCCAGACACACAACCTGACCCTAGACACACACAACCTGACCCCAGACACACACAACCAGACCCCAGACACACAGAGACCAGAACACACAACCTGACCCCAGACACACAACCTGACCCCAGACACACAACCTGACCCCAGACACACACAACCTGACCCCAGACACACAGAGACCAGAACACACAACCTGACCCTAGACACACAGAGACCAGAACACACAACCTGACCCCAGACACACACAACCTGACCCTAGACACACAGAGACCAGAACACACAACCTGACCCTAGACACACAGAGACCAGACACACACAACCTGACCCCAGACACATACAACCTGACCCCAGACACACACAACCTGACCCCAGACACACACAACCTGACCCTAGACACACAGAGACCAGAACACACAACCTGACCCCAGACACACAGAGACCAGAACACACAACCTGACCCCAGACACACACAACCTGACCCTAGACACACACAACCTGACCCCAGAACACACAACCTGACCCTAGACACACAGAGACCAGAACACACAACCTGACCCCAGACACACAGAGACCAGAACACACAACCAGACCAGAACACACAACCTGACCCCAGACACACACAACCTGACCCTAGACACACACAACCTGACCCCAGAACACACAACCTGACCCTAGACACACACAACCTGACCCCAGAACACACAACCTGACCCCAGACACACACAACCTGACCCTAGACACACAGAGACCAGAACACACAACCTGACCCCAGACACACAGAGACCACAACACACAACCTGACCCCAGACACACAACCTGACCCCAGACACACAACCTGACCCTAGACACACACAACCTGACCCCAGACACACACAACCAGACCCCAGACACACAGAGACCAGAACACACAACCTGACCCCAGACACACAACCTGACCCCAGACACACAACCTGACCCCAGACACACACAACCTGACCCCAGACACACAGAGACCAGAACACACAACCTGACCCTAGACACACAGAGACCAGACACACAACCTGACCCCAGACACACACAACCTGACCCTAGACACACAGAGACCAGAACACACAACCTGACCCTAGACACACAGAGACCAGACACACACAACCTGACCCCAGACACATACAACCTGACCCCAGACACACACAACCTGACCCCAGACACACACAACCTGACCCTAGACACACAGAGACCAGAACACACAACCTGACCCCAGACACACAGAGACCAGAACACACAACCTGACCCCAGACACACACAACCTGACCCTAGACACACACAACCTGACCCCAGAACACACAACCTGACCCTAGACACACAGAGACCAGAACACACAACCTGACCCCAGACACACAGAGACCAGAACACACAACCAGACCAGAACACACAACCTGACCCCAGACACACACAACCTGACCCTAGACACACACAACCTGACCCCAGAACACACAACCTGACCCTAGACACACAGAGACCAGAACACACAACCTGACCCCAGACACACAGAGACCAGAACACACAACCTGACCCCAGACACACACAACCTGACCCTAGACACACACAACCTGACCCCAGAACACACAACCAGACCAGAACACACAACCTATTGCCAGGGCAACCTTGAATTGCTAATCTAACTATAGAAATGATCAACTATCTGTAACAAAATGGTTAACCCTCTCCAGATAGTCACTATTACGTTCTGGTTTATACCGTGGCAGCGGAATAAACACACACACACACAAACACACACACACACACACACACACACACACACACACACACACACACACAGCAGTGAGTCTTCTGACTGCGTTCTTGTGGTGAGACAATGAAAGACTGCTGTGTCCATAATTCCCAACTCTACTCTCTGATTAGCCATGTAATATATATTTTACACACACACACACACATGCACACACACACACGCGCGCGCACAAATGCACACACACACACACACACATACACACACACACACACACTTAAACACACACACATTTAAACACACACACTAAAAGACACACACACATTCCCCCACAGAGAGAAATACTTTTGTCATTTTTTTTTTTCACACAATAAAAAAATGTCTGACACGTCTTTCCCAAACATATTCTCTCTCGCCATCTCTCCATTTCAGTCTAATCTGTGGCTTACTTGTGCTGAGGGAATTCAGCCCGTTGCCGTGGTGTGTGCTTGCCTTGAAATTAAATTACAGTGTCCAAAACCCACAGGAGTCATTTCATTTTCATCCATTCTGATGTCTCTTCTGCTCTTCTGTTATTCTGTTGGTTTGGTTGTTAGTCCCCCTGCTGAGTACAACACACACACACAGATGGAGAAAAATAGTTGGCTAGAGAGAGAGAGAGAGAGAGAGAGAGAGAGAGACGAGAGACGAGAGACACGAGAGAGAGAGAGAGAGAGAGAGAGAGAGAGAAAGAGAGAGAGAGAAACAGACAGAGAGAGAGAGAGGGAGAGACGAGAGACAAGAGACAAGAGAGAGAGAGATATGAGAGAGAGAGAGAAACAATAGAGAGAGAGACATGAGAGAGAGAGAGATGAGACACAAGAGAGAGAGATAGAGAGAGATAGAGAGAAACAATAGAGAGAGACATGAGAGCGAGAGAGAGAAAATAGAGAGAGAGTGAGACACAATAGAGAGAGAGAGAGAGACAATAGAGAGAGAGAGAGAGAGAGAGCGAGAGAGAGAGACAATATAGGGAGAGAGAGAGAATAGAGAGAGAGAGAGAGACAATAGAGGGAGAGAGAGAGAATAAAAAGAGAGAGAGAGAGACAATAGAGGGAGAGAGAGAGAGAGAATAAAGAGAGAGAGATAGAGAGAGAGAGGGACAATAGAGGGAGAGAGAGAGTAGAGAGAGAGAGAGAGAGAATAGAGAGAGAGAGAGACAATAGAGGGAGAGAGAGAGAGAATAGAGAGAGAGAGAGTCAGAGATAGTCAGAGATACTCAGTCAGAGATACGAAGCAGAGGCAGATCCTTACCAAGTACAGCCTGAGTGACCACCGATTGGTAATAGACACCAGCAGACATTAAGACATGGAGGAGTGTGTATGTGGTCACGACAGGTTGTTATTTACTTTTCTTGTCTTGTTTTGTTAAATTATTTTCTACCATATATTATTCTTCAGACAGGGAGAGAGAGACAGAGAGAGGGAGTTTTTTTGAGTTTTTATAAAACCTTTATTTTTTACTCAAGTGTTAACATAAATAATGACACACTGCCTTTTCAGAAATGAAATAACAAATGTTATTCCTAAACAAAAATAAATACATAACATATACATTCAACTTATTTCAGCAGCAAAAAATAATTTCCCCTCCTCTACAAAACAAAGCGCTCCTTCGTAGGCCCACTTCTCCTCAAATAATAGGAGATCTTTTACAGCTGAAAAAAACTCAAAATCTACTTTTATTCTTGCTTTCACTAAACCTTTAAAAACACATCTTACATCCTGCCCATATCCCGTTTCTATCTTATGTTTCCTACTCAGAAAAATTGACATCTTAGCTTGTCCCAAAATAAAATTTAACATTTGACATTTTCTTTTCTGTTGTTTACTATATTGAAACCCCAAAATAAAAACAGTGTTATTGAAAAACTCCCCTACTGCTTTAAACAAAGATTCCAACATTTCCAATAGCGGTTTTATCCTCTCACACTCCATAAAACAGTGAAAAATGGTTTCTCTTATATTACAAAAAGGACATCCATCTCTAACATCTGAGTTAATAACAGATACAAAAGCATTAACTGCAATGATGCCATGTAAAACCCTCCATTGCATATCACCAGTACCCTTTTGTAACGGTGGTTTGTACAGTGCTCTCCATGCTGGCTTTACCTTGTCATCAATGCCCAATTTTACCCTCCATGGAGTATCTTTTCTATTTTTCAATTTATCTTTATTCAACACCTTGACACACCCCCTATACAATTCCTTCCCATTCACCTCATCCAAACCCACCTCCTCCAACCCTCTCAAATCCAGCAATAACGCCTTTCTTTCTGACTCTGGGATATTTGGTGTAATCCCTAGTTTTGGAAATGAGATGTCTTCATCTTGCACCTTCTTCTTGTGGCTACTAAGCATATCCCATTCTTCCGCTGACAGAGCCTTCCTACAGCTCCCCAGCATTTGTCCGACAATCCTTTCCGACCTCATCCCCAAATGTTCTGCCGCCCTTCTTCCATCCATTAAGGCGGGCCCAGCCATGGCCATTAACTGTCTTAAGGTGATGATTTTCCCCTTCACCAGAATCTTGGAGAAATGTGGAACAGCTGCAGTTGTACAATCCAGTCTTGCCCCATACACCAGAGGTTCCTCCAACAGCCAATGCACTGACTCCGCTGAAGTTCTTCTGGACACCTTCATTATGCTCCACACTCTGAGAAGGCCTCTATAAAACGGAGGTACTCCTTCCCTAGAAATCTGGCTACTATCAACCAGAAATAAAGCCTTCTTTAAACCTAATCCTCCAACCCGCTGTAATATAAGACCTGCCACCCCTCTCCACACCACATTTTCCGGTCCATAAAGCAGCCTTTGAATAAACTGAAACCGGAAAGCAGCAGCCCTACTAGCAAGATGTACAAGACCTTGTCCCCCCTCCTCTTTTGACAAATACAAAACACTTTGTGGAACCCAGTGATATTTATCCCAAAAGAAATCCACAATAATTGCCTGTATCTTAGCCAGAAGGCCAGATGGTGGTTCTAAAACTGACAACCGATGCCACAGTGCAGAGGCAATCACATTGTTAACTATAATAGTGCGCCCTCTATATGACATACGAGATAGTAACCAACGCCATCTCCTCATCCTCCCTTCCACCATTTCAACCACCCCACTCCAATTTTTTTCCATAGTCCCCTCATCTCCTAGATACACTCCAAGATACTTAAAACCTCCCTTACACCATTCTAGCCCCCCTGGCAAAGCCATGATCCCTCCAGACCATTCTCCAATCTGTAAAGCACAACTCTTTTCCCAATTTACCTTTGCAGAGGATATTCCCCTAAAACGATTAACCATTAGACTCAAGCTATCCACCTCCGCTTGATTTTTCACTAGCACAACTACATCATCAGCATAGGCTGAAAGACGAATAGGAGGAATATCCTCTGAAAGGCACACCCCTGCAATGCGACTTCTAATGCTATTTAGTAGTGGCTCTATAGCAATAGCATATAACATCCCAGACATAGAACATCCCTGCCTAATACCTCTACACACTTTAAAAGGAGCACTCAAACCACCGTTAACTTTCAATACACTTTCAATGTCACCATATATCACCTTTATCATGGCAATAAAACCAGAGCTGAACCCAAACGCCTCAAACGTGTGCCATAAATATTGATGTTCAACTCGGTCAAATGCCTTTTCCTGATCAATTGAAATTAGACCAGCATCCAACCCAATAGCCCTAGAGACGTCCAAAAAATCACGAATCAGAGAAATGTTATCCCCTATCTGCCTGCCAGGAACACAGTAGGACTGATCCGTATGTATGATTTGCCCCATCACCTCCCTCAGCCTGTTGGACAAAGCCTTTGACAATATCTTATAATCAGTACACAATAAAGCCACCGGCCTCCAGTTCTTCACCTCCCTCGGGTCACCCTTTTTGGGCAGTAGGGTGAGGACAGCCCTTCTGCAGCTTATTGGTAGTAACCCTCCGGTTAAACTATCATTAGCTACTTCTAACCAATCCTCTCCCAACATAGCCCAAAAAGACTTAAAAAAGTCAACGGGAAGCCCATCAATGCCTGGTGCCCTTCCATTTTCCATGCCTTTTAATGCAGTGTATAAATCCTGCAAAGACAATGGTTGCTCAAGCTCAACCTGAGCTTCTGCAGGCACCTTTGGGAGCCCATCAAAGAACTGCTGTGTCACTGTTTTGTCCTCTTTGTACTCACACTTGTAGAGCTCAGCATAGAACTCTACTGCCCTCTTTCTAATTTCACTAGGGCTAGTGAGCTCTTGTCCAACAGCTGATTTGAGACAATGAATAATTTTTCTTTGTCCATTCTTTTTCTCTAAACCAAAGAAAAATTTGGAAGAGGCATCCATTTCAGATATGCCCTGAAATTTACTTCTCACCAGTGCCCCCTGTGCTCTGATACCCAGCAGATCTGCCAATGCAGCTTTTCTCCTCTTGAGGGCCTGAGTATGGCCTCGATCTCCTGTGGTCTCAACCAACGTCATGAGTTCCACTATTTCAATCTCTAGGGCTTTCATTGATCTGGTGATATCCTTGGTGACATTCCTCGTGTATTGATTACAAAATTGTTGAATCTGGATTTTCCCTATATCCCACCATTGTTGAAGGGATACAAAACTGGCCTTTTGAGACCTCCACCTCTCCCAAAAAAAACTGAAACAATTCCTGAAGTGAGCATCACTCAATAAAGTTATATTAAAATGCCAGTATGCGCTTTTAGGTTTTACATCGTTAATGAACACCACCTCTGTTATTAAACAATGATCAGAAAATCCCACTGGAGTTATCACACTTGATTTACAGACCTGAGATTGATGCTCAAAAACATAAAACCTATCTAACCTGGCCATAGAGATGATGTTCTCTCTCACATGCGCCCAGGTGTACTGCCTTGTTCCTCCATGTTGACTCCGCCAAATATCACACAGTTCATTTGTTACAATAAGGCGTTTTAAAAACGTCCTTGAGGCTATATGAGGTTCTTGGTGATTTCTATCTAAATCACTAACTGTGCAGTTAAAATCCCCAGCAATAAACAAATAATCTTCTTTGTTACATTTCTCAATGGTATTTGATAATGTCTCTAAAATACATACCCTCTCAACTGTCACCACTGGGGCATATACATTTATCAGACACATATTGATGTTTTCATACCTTGCTCTAACTTTTAATAACCTCCCCTCAACTACCTCTTCAACCTCATATGACAAAGGCAAAAACCCTTTTGAGAACAAGATAACCACACCCCCACTTTTTGAGTTTTTATGACTACACACCACTGTCCCCCCCCACTCCTGTTGCCACATAACTTCATTTTCCAAATTACTATGCGTTTCTTGTAGAAAAATTATGTCACTTCCCTTTCCCCTCATTAACTCATACACCATGGCTCTTTTTTTAACATCTCTTGCCCCATTTACGTTTAAAGAAGAGATCTTAAAACTGCTCATGGATAAGAAAAAAATACAGAGGAAGATACAGCCACCACATCTCTTTACAGAGTTAAAACTGCAACTGAGCTCTTTCATTTTCTTTAGAATTTGCATCACTTATTACTCTCGTGACCACTTTCTTGAGTCTAGCAATTTCAGGGCTTTTCAAACCTCCCCCTGTAATTTTTGACATCAGAAACTTTGCTGATTCAATAAACAATTCACGTTCAGGGAAAAAATCAGTTACATTGTAATCCTGCATATATTTATTCCCTTTTGTCAACTTCAAAAATTGACGTATCTTCTCGATCCCATACCTCCCTTCCACCCCATCTATCTCACTATATTGTTGTGACGCGTCAGATGACTCACTCTCGCTATCCTCCCCAGAAGAAAACCCCATCTCTACAACCTGTTCATCTTCACCTGATTTATCCATCTCTACCTTTCTCTTAGAATTAGACCCTTCACCACCCCTTAAATTCTTCCTTTTACTCCTCGGTATTTTGAAAACATCCGCTTCTTTTTCCGTTATTTCAATCTCCTCTTGACCTCCAATTTCATTTTCCAGCACCACCTCAGCGACGGCAGTCGCAATCTCACCTAGTGTTTCCCCTCCCTCTTTGTTCTGATCTACCACAATTGCCCCCGTATCCACAATGCCTTCCTCTCCTACTTTTCCAACCACATCTGCCCACCTTCTCTCTTCCCCTACACCTGTAGTATTTTCATCCCTTCGCTGTGGTACGTTAGTTGCACCCGCACTAAAGCTACTACCAGGCTCAGCACGTTCATTCTCGGGACAATTACGCGCCAAATGCCCCTCTCTTCCACATCCAAAACATTTCATTGATTCAGTAGATGCATAAAAGACATAATCAAATCCATCAATCTTAAAACTAAACGCTAAATTCAGTTCATCTCCTTCCTTTTTTAAAATCATATGCACTTGCCTCCTATGAGACACGACATGTTTCAACAACGGAGATTTGCATCCAAAAAGAACCTTCTTTATTGTAGATACGATTTGACCATGGCGAGATAACTCTCGCTCTAACACTTCATCTCTAACAAATGGTGGCACGTTAGAAAGCATAACTTTCTTCGCAGGATTCATAAGCGGAAATACCGGCGTCTGTGTCTCCCGCAACACAACACCCCTCTCAACTATCTTATTCACCTTTTCAATTGAATCTAAGAATATCACTACAGCGCTATTCATCCTTGAGGCTGATTTAATGCTATCATACCCAATGATAGCACCCACAGCCAAGCTACATTCTTCCACTGAACACCCAGCCGCAGCAGGAATTTTTACTCCATGCCTCCGACTAAGTTTTTCAAACTCTACACTTCTGCGAGTGGCCATTACAACCAGCCCCACCCGCTGGTTGTGCCCTCGCGAAAAACAAACCTCAAAGATCCCACCACCCCTATACGTGCTTAGTGATAATTAAACAATATACCCTTAAAACAACTAAACTAATCAATATATATATATGTACATACCAAAACCCAATAGAGTGAAAATAAATTCCATTCGTTCTCACAATCACTCCTGCTTGACGACTCACTCCCAGCATGCACTCCGAGAGAGAGAGAGAGAGACAGAGAGAGAGACAGAGAGAAAGACAGAGAGAGAGACAGAGAGAGAGAGACAGAGAGAAAGACAGAGAGAGAGACAGAGAGAGAGAGAGAAAGAGAGAGAAACAGACAGAGAGAGAGAGAGAGAGAGACAGAGAGAGAGAGAGACAGAGAGAGAGGGAGAGAGAGAGAGAGAGAATGAGAGAGAGAGACAGAGAGAGAGAGAGGGAGAGAGAGACGGAGAGAGGGAGACAGGGAGAGAGAGACAGAGAGAGGGAGAGAGAGACGGAGAGAGGGAGACAGAGAGAGAGAGAGAGAGAAAGACAGAGAGAGAGAGACAGGGAGAGAGAGACAGAGAGAGAGACAGAGACAGAGAGACAGAGAGAGAGAGACAGAGAGACAAAGAGAAAGAGACAGAGAGACACAGAGAGAGAGAGAGACAGTGAGAGAGAGAGAGACAAAGAGACAGAGAGACAGAGAGAGAGAGAGAGAGAGAGAGAGAGAGAGAGACAGAGAGAGAGAGAGACAGAGAGAGAGGGAGAGAGAGAGAGAGAGAATGAGAGAGAGAGACAGAGAGAGAGAGAGACAGAGAGAGACAGAGAGAGAGAGAGAAAGAGAGAGAAACAGACAGAGAGAGAGAGAGAGAGAAACAGACAGAGAGAGAGAGAGAGAGAGAGAGAGAGAGAGAGAGAGAGAGAGACATAGACAGAGAGAGAGAGAGAATACAAACTGATGGAAAGTGGTGTTGGGGGTAAAACATACGACACTATAAAATCCATGTACACAAACAACAAGTGTGCGGTTAAAATTGGCAAAAAACACACACATTTCTTCACACAGGGTCGTGGGGTTAGACAGGGATGCAGCTTAAGCCCCACCCTCTTCAACATATATATCAACGACTTGGCGCGGGCACTAGAAAAGTCTGCAGCACCCGGCCTCCCCCTGCTAGAATCCGAAGTCAAATGTCTACTGTTTGACGATGATCTGGTGCTTCTGTCACCAACCAAGGAGGGCCTACAGCAGCACCTAGATCTTATGCACAGATTCTGTCAGACCTGGTCCCTGACAATAAATCTCAGTAAGACCAAAATAATGGTGTTCCAAAAAAGGTCCAGTCACCAGGACCACAAATACAAATTCAATCTAGACACTGTTGCCCTAGATCACACAAAAAACTATACATACCTTGGCCTAAACATCAGCGCCACAGGTAACTTCCACAAAGCTGTGAACGATCTGAGAGACAAGGCAAGAAGTGCATTCTATGCCTTTAAAAGGAAGATAAAATTTGACATCCCAATTAGGACCTGGCTAAAAATACTTGAATCAGTTATAGAACCTATTTCCCTTTATGGTTGTGAGGTCTGGGGTTAGAAACACATTAGAGACACATATTTCTCTCAGATTACACAGATCCACAAAAAAAATGAAAACAAACCCAATTTTGATAAACTCCCATATCTACTGGGTGAAATACCACAGTGTGACATCACAGCAGCAAGATTTGTGACCTGTTGCCTCAAGAAAAGGGCAACCAGTGAAGAACACACACCATTGTAAATACAACCCATATTTATGCTTATTTTTTTTATCTTGTGTCCTTTAACCATTTGTACATTGTTAAAACACTGTATATACAGTGCCTTGCGAAAGTATTCGGCCCCCTTGAACTTTGCGACCTTTTGCCACATTTCAGGCTTCAAACATAAAGATATAAAACTGTATTTTTTTGTGAAGAATCAACAACAAGTGGGACACAATCATGAAGTGGAACGACATTTATTGGAGATTTCAAACTTTTTTAACAAATCAAAAACTGAAAAATTGGGCGTGCAAAATTATTCAGCCCCTTTACTTTCAGTGCAGCAAACTCTCTCCAGAAGTTCAGTGAGGAT
>NC_143042.1:55442500-55470000 GCF_057628025.1 Oncorhynchus mykiss | reverse complement strand
ACTATAACCTGCTGTTAGAGTAGAGTGTCTGTGTGTAGAGGACTATAACCTGTTAGAGTAGAGTGTCTGTGTGTAGAGGACTATAACCTGCTGTTATTGTAGAGTGTCTGTGTGTACAGGACTATAACCTGCTGTTATTGTAGAGTGTCTGTGTGTAGAGGAATATAACCTGTTGTTAGAGTAGAGTGTCTATGTGTAGAGGACTATAACCTGCTGTTAGAGTAGAGTGTCTGTGTGTAGAGGACTATATTATAACCTGCTGTTAGAGTAGAGTGTCTGTGTGTAGAGGACTATAACCTGTTGTTAGAGTAGAGTGTCTGTGTGTACAGGACTATAACCTGCTGTTAGAGTAGAGTGTCTGTGTGTAGAGGACTATATTATAACCTGCTGTTAGAGTAGAGTGTCTGTGTGTAGAGGACTGTAACCTGTTAGAGTAGAGTGTCTGTGTGTAGAGGACTATAACCTGCTGTTAGAGTAGAGTGTCTGTGTGTAGAGGACTATAACCTGTTAGAGTAGAGTGTCTGTGTGTAGAGGACTATATTATAACCTGCTGTTATTGTAGAGTGTCTGTGTGTACAGGACTATAACCTGTTAGAGTAGAGTGTCTGTGTGTAGAGGACTATAACCTGTTAGAGTAGAGTGTCTGTGTGTAGAGGACTATAACCTGTTAGAGTAGAGTGTCTGTGTGTAGAGGACTATATTATAACCTGCTGTTAGAGTAGAGTGTCTGTGTGTACAGGACTATAACCTGTTAGAGTAGAGTGTCTGTGTGTAGAGGACTATATTATAACCTGCTGTTAGAGTAGAGTGTCTGTGTGTACAGGACTATAACCTGTTAGAGTAGAGTGTCTGTGTGTAGAGGACTATAACCTGTTGTTAGAGTAGAGTGTCTGTGTGTAGAGGACTATAACCTGTTAGAGTAGAGTGTCTGTGTGTAGAGGACTATAACCTGCTGTTAGAGTAGAGGTTGAGAAATCTAGCAAACACATCTCACAATCAGCATTATGTAGTAACAGAATTTTCCTAACTTCTGTTTTTAATGTGTTTTTATTCTAACCCTGTACTAAAACACTTTTGGTTTGATGATTTTTAGTTAATGTTTGGGCAGGAATAGTATGGTTTGAGAATCCTACTATGAATTCTACTATCACTACAATACATCTAATGTACTGCGTTACACTCTCAAACTCAACTCTGGACCAGGGAGCCAGTTCCACTGGTTTTGTAATTGTTCCCTTTCTAATCACGGACTGATTTAGACCTGGGACACCAGGTGGGTGATTCCCCTCTAATCAGGGCCTGATTTAGACCTGGGACACCAGGTGGGTGATTCCCCTCTAATCAGGGCCTGATTTAGACCTGGGACACCAGGTGGGTGATTCCCCTCTAATCAGGGCCTGATTTAGACCTGGGACACCAGGTGGGTGATTCCCCTCTAATCAGGGACTGATTTAGACCTGGGACACCAGGTGGGTGATTCCCCTCTAATCAGGGCCTGATTTAGACCTGGGACACCAGGTGGGTGATTCCCCTCTAATCAGGGACTGATTTAGACCTGGGACACCAGGTGGGTGATTCCCCTCTAATCAGGGCCTGATTTAGACCTGGGACACCAGGTGGGTGATTCCCCTCTAATCAGGGACTGATTTAGACCTGGGACACCAGGTGGGTGATTCCCCTCTAATCAGGGCCTGATTTAGACCTGGGACACCAGGTGGGTGATTCCCCTCTAATCAGGGACTGATTTAGACCTGGGACACCAGGTGGGTGATTCCCCTCTAATCAGGGCCTGATTTAGACCTGGGACACCCGGTGGGTACAATTAATTATCAGGTGGCAGGGCTTGCAAACTATTACAGACTACAAAGGGAAGCACAGCTACGAGCTGCCCAGTGACGCTAGCCTACGATATGAGCTAAATCACTTCTGTGCTCGCTTCGAGGCAAGCAACACTGAGACATGCATGAGATCATCAGCTGTTCCGGACGACTGTGGGATCACGCTCTCCGTAGCCGACGTGAGTAAGACCTTTAGACAGGTCAACATACACAAGGCCGTGGGGCCAGATGGATTACCAGGACGTGTGCTCCGGGCATGTGCTGACCAACTGGCAGGTGTCTTCACTGACATTTTCAACATGTCCCTGATTGAGTCTGTAAGACCAACATGTTTCAAGCAGACCACCATAGTCAGTAAGAACAGTAAGGCAACCTGACTACATGAGTGTAGACCTGTAGCACTCA
Source organism: Oncorhynchus mykiss (assembly GCF_057628025.1). Taxonomy (NCBI): domain Eukaryota; kingdom Metazoa; phylum Chordata; class Actinopteri; order Salmoniformes; family Salmonidae; genus Oncorhynchus; species Oncorhynchus mykiss. Next base: position 55,467,757 of record NC_143042.1, on the reverse strand, counting down.
CGTCTGTAGCCATGAAGTGCTTTGAAAGGCTGGTCATCGCTCACATCAACACCATTACCCCAGAAACCCTAGATCCACTCCAATTTGCATACCGCCCCAACAGATCCACAGATGATGCAATATCTATTGCACTCCACACTGCGCTTTCTCACCTGGACAAAAGGAACACTTATGTGAGAATGCTTTTCATTGACTACAGCTCAGCGTTCGACAACATAGTTCACTCAAAGCTCATCACTAAGCTAAGGACCCTGGGACTAAACACCTCCCTCTGCAACTGGATCCTGAACTTCCTGATGGGCCGCCCCCAGGTGGTGAGGGTAGGTAACAACCATCTGCCACGTTGGTCCTCAACACTGGAGCCCCCCAGGGGTGCGTGCTCAGTCCCCTCCTGTATTCCCTGTTCACCCATGACTGCATGGCCAGGCACGACTCCAACACAATCATTAAGTTTGCAGACGACACAAGAGTGGTAGGCCTGATCACCGACAAGAGACCAGAGACCTGGCCGGGTGGTGCCAGAATAACAACCTATCCCTCAACGTAGCCAAGGAGATGATTGTGGACGGCAACTGCTCGGCCTGGGTCCTCAGATCCTCAAAAGGTTCTACAGCTGCACCATCAAGAGCATCCTGACTAGTTGCATCACTGCCTCGTATGGCAACTGCTCTGCCTCTGACTGCAAGGCACTACAGAGGGTAGTGTGTACGGCCCAGTACATCACTGGGGTTAAGCTTCCTGCCATCCAGGACCTCTACACCAGGCAGTGTCAGAGGAAGGCCCTAAGAATTGTCAAAGACCCCAACCACCCCAGTCATAGACTGTTCTCTCTTCTACCGCATGGCAAGTGGTACCGGAGTGCCAAGTCTAGGACAAAAAGGCTTCTCAACAGTTTTTACCCACAAGCCATAAGACTCCTGAACAGGTAACCAAATGGCTACCCAGACTATTTGCATTGTGTGCCTCCCACCCCACCCTCCCCAACATCTCTTTTACGCTGCTGCTACTCTCTGTTCATCATATATGCATAGTCACTTTAACCATACCTACATGTACATCCTACCTCAATCAGCCTGGCTAACCGGTGTCTGTATGTAGCCTTGCTACTTTTATAGCCTCTACTGTATATAGCCTCGCTACTGTATATAACCTCTCTAATGTATATAGCCTATATTGTATATAGCCTCTCTACTCTATATAGCCTCTCTATTGTATATAGCCTCTCTACTGTATATAGCCTCTCTACTGTATATAGCCTCTCTACTGTATATAGCCTCTCTACTGTATATAGCCTCTACTGTATATAGCCTCTACTGTATATAGTCTCTCTACTCTATATAGCCTCTCTACTGTATATAGTCTGTATTTTTACTGTTGTTTTATTTCTTTACCTACCTATTGTTCACCTAGTACCCTTTTTGCACTATTGGTTAGAGCCTGTAAGTAAGCACTTCACTGTAAGGTACCTGTTGTATTCGGCGCACGTGACAAATAAACTATGATTTGATTTGATTAGAAGATAAAACCAGCAGGCTCTGAACCTCGTAGAGGTGAATACCTCTGACATAGACCATGGACCTCGTAGAGTTGAATACCTCTGACATAGACCATGGACCTCGTAGAGGTGAATACCCCTGACATTGACCATGGACCTCGTAGAGTTGAATACCCCTGACATGGACCATGGAACTCGTAGAGGTGAATACCTCTGACATAGACCATGGACCTCGTAGAGGTGAATACCCCTGACATAGACCATGGACCTCGTAGAGTTGAATACCCCTGACATAGACCATGGACCTCGTAGAGGTGAATACCTCTGACATAGACCATGGACCTCGTAGAGTTGAATACCCCTGACATAGACCATGGACCTCATAGAGGTGAATAACCCTGACATAGACCATGGACCTCGTAGAGTTGAATACCCCTGACATAGACCATGGACCATGGACCTCGTAGAGTTGAATACCCCTGACATAGACCATGGACCTCGTAGAGTTGAATACCCCCTGACATAGACCATGGACCTCGTAGATGTGAATACCCCTGACATAGACCATGGACCTCGTAGAGGTGAATACCCCTGACATAGACCATGGACCATGGACCTCGTAGAGGTGAATACCCCTGACATAGACCATGGACCATGGACCTCGTAGAGTTGAATACCCCTGACATAGACCATGGACCTCGTAGAGTTGAATACCCCTGACATAGACCATGGACCATGGACCTCGTAGAGTTGAATACCCCTAACATAGAACATGGACCTCGTAGAGGTGAATACCGGTGACATAGACCATGGACCTCGTAGAGTTGAATACCCCTGACATAGACCATGGACCTCGTAGAGTTGAATACCCCTGACATAGACCATGGACCTCGTAGAGGTGAATACCCCTGACATAGACCATGGACCTCGTAGAGTAGAATACCCCTGATATAGACCATGGAACTCGTAGAGGTGAATACCCCTGACATAGACCATGGACCTCGTAGAGTTGAATACCCCTGACATAGACCATGGACCATGGACATCGTAGAGGTGAATACCGGTGACATAGACCATGGACCATGGACCTCGTAGAGTTGAATACCCCTGACATAGACCATGGACCTCGTAGAGTTGAATACCCCTGAAATAGACCATGGACCATGGACCTCGTAGAGGTGAATACCCCTGACATAGACAATGGACCTCGTAGAGTTGAATACCCCTGACATAGACCATGGACCATGGACCTCGTAGATGTGAATACCGGTGACATATACCATGGACCTCGTAGAGTTGAATACCCCTGACATAGACCATGGACCATGGACCTCGTAGAGTTGAATACCCCTGACATAGACCATGGACCTCGTAGAGGTGAATACCCCTGACATAGACCATGGACCTCGTAGAGTTGAATACCCCTGACATAGACCATGGACCTCGTAGAGGTGAATACCCCTGACATAGACCATGGACCTCGTAGAGTAGAATACCCCTGATATAGACCATGGACCTCGTAGAGGTGAATACACCTGACATAGACCATGGACCTCGTAGAGTTGAATACCCCTGATATAGACCATGGACCATGGACCTCGTAGAGGTGAATACCCCTGACATGGACCATGGACCTCGTAGAGTTGAATACCCCTGACATAGACCATGGACCTCGTAGAGGTGAATAACCCTGACATAGACCATGGACCATGGACCGCGTAGAGGTGAATACCCCTGACATAGACCATGGACCTCGTAGAGGTGAATACCCCTGACATAGACCATGGACCTCGTAGAGGTCAATACCCCTGACATAGACCATGGACCTCGTAGAGTAGAATACCCCTGATATAGACCATGGACCTCGTAGAGGTGAATACCCCTGATATAGACCATGGACCATGGACCGCGTAGAGGTGAATACCCCTGACATAGACCATGGACCTTGTAGAGTTGAATACACCTGACAGAGACCATGGGCCTTTCCAAAACATTTCCAATCAGTTTAATTTACAACATGAGGGACTCCTATCAAGTTGTAGAAACATCTCAAGAATGATCAATGGAAACAGGATGCACCTGAGCTCAATTGTGAGTCTCAGAGCAAAGGGTCTGAATACTTAGTATGAAGCAGATAATTCAGTCAGTTGCCATACCAGGTGGTGATGCAGGTTGCTTTCGATGGTGCAGCTGTATAACTTTTTTGAGGATCTGGGGACCCATACCAAAGCTTTTCAATCTCATGAGGGGGAAAAAGCCCTCTCCACAACTTTCCTGGTGTGTTCGAACCATGATAGTTTGTTGGTGATGTGGACACCAAGGAACTTGAAACTCTCGACCTGTTCCACTTCAGCCCTGTCGATGAGAATCAAGCGTGTTTGGCCCTCTTTTTCCTGTAGTCCACAATCAGCTCCTTTGTCTTGTTCACGTTGAGGGAGAGATTGTTGTCCTGGCACCACCCGGTCTCTGACATCCCTATAGGCTCATTGTCTCATTGTTGTCGGTGATCAGAGTTACCACCGTTGTGTCGTCAACAAACATCAGGATGGTGTTGGAGACGTGCTTGGCCACGCAGTCATAGGTGAACAGGGAGTACAGGAGGGGACTAAGCACACACCCCTGGGGAGCCCCCTGTCACACCCTGATCTGTTTCACCTGTCTTGTGCTTGTCTCCACCCCCAACCAGGTGTCTCCCATCTGTCCCCATTACCTTCTGTGCATTTATACCAGCGTTCCTGTACCTGTCTGAGTCTGATTTTGATTTACGACCCTGACACTCGTGCTATCTGCCTCCTATGTCTTAGTCTGAGCCTTGATACCCCCAGTGTTGAGGATCAGCGTGGCAGCTGTGTTGTTGCCTACCTTCACCACCTGGGGGCGGCCCTTCAGGAAGTCCAGGATCCAGTTGCAGAGAGAGGTGTCCCAGGGTCCTTAGCTTAGTGATGAGCTTTGAGGCAGGTATGGTGTTGAACACTGAGCTGTAGTCATTGAACAGTATTCGCACATAGGTGTTCCTTTTGTCCAGGTGGGAAAGGGCAGTGTGGAGTGCGATTGAGACGGCGTCATCTGTGGATCTTTTGGGGCGGTATGCGAATTGGAGTGGGTCTAGGGTTTCTGGGATGATGGTGTTGATGTGAGCCATGACCAGCCTTTCAAAGCACTTCATGGCTGCTGACGTGAGTGCCACGGGGTGGTAATCATTTAGGCAGGTTACCTTGGCGTTATTGGGCACAGGCCTATGGCGGTCTGCTTGAAACATTTTGGTATTACAGACTAGGACAGGGAGTGTCAAATGTCAATGAATCTCTACAGACCAGTAGATCTCTACAGTACTCCGTTTTTGTTTTCAAGGCCCTACTTCTGTCACGATCGTCGTATTGATGAGACCAAGACGCAGCGTGATATGAATACACCCTACATTCTTCTTTATCAACGAAGAACACTAAACAAACTAACAAAATAACAAAACAAACGTGACGCGATATAACATGAAACAGGCAACTACACATAGACAATAACCCACAAAACCAAAATGGCAACCTAAATAGGATCCCCAATCAGAGACAACGAAAAACAGCTGTCTCTGATTGGGAACCAATTCAGGCCACCATAGACCTACAAATACCTAGACATACCAAAACCCCATAGATATAGAAAAACCCCTAGACAAGACGAAAAACACACATACCCACCCTCGTCACACCCTGACCTGACCAAAACAATACAGAAAACATAGATAACTAAGGTCAAGGCAACTTCATACATTTCTGTCTTATCTAACTTTGCTGTTGAAGTCGAGACACCGGAGTCTGCCTAACTCGGTCACAGGGATTGGTTAACTCTTAAAGTTCCCTAGGGTCTCCACCGAGCTAGATACATCTGCTTTACGTTTTAATTCACCGTATTGATGGAACAAAATTCAAAACTGCATTTCATCTTGATGTTCTGGTGCCGTTTGGATAATTTAAAGTATTATTTGTGGAGGAATATAACTGTTTTCCTGGGGGATTTTGTTAGAGGTTTTTGTTAAAAATCACGCAAAATTTCAACGTCCTGCTACTCATGCCAGGAATATAGTATATGCATGTGATTAGTATGTGTGGATAGAAAACACTCTGAAGTTTATAAAACTGGTTAAATCATGTCTGTGACTATAACAGAACGTGTGTAGGAGGCAAAATCCCAAGGAAAACTGTTCACAAAAAAAACCCAAAAAATATCCCTCCGCCAGTCTCTGTATTGTCTATGGCAAGGGAAAATAGATAGGGCCCTGTTTACAATGCTTACAGCTTCCACACGATGTCGCCAGTACTGGCAATTGAGTTGAAATGTATCCTTGGTAAAATGAGGAATAGGCACTTCCTGTCGTTGAGTACACAGGAGGACGTTTTGATAGAGAAAATATGGACCACGAATTCAAGACTTGCTGCTATTGAATACAGATCGCCCCATGATCAATTTGATCGATTATTAACGTTTACTAATACCTAAAGTTGGATTACAAAAGTAGTTTGAAGTGTTTTGTCAAAGTTTATAGGCAACTTTTTTTATTTAAAAAAATGACGTTGCGTTTTGGAACGGTGCTTTTTCATGGATCAGACGGGCTTCATAAATGGACATTTTGGGTATATAGGACGGATTTAATCGAAAAAAAGACCCAATTGTGATGTTTATGGGACATATAGGAGTGCCAACAAAAAGCTCGTCAAAGGTAATTAATGTTTTATATTTTATTTCTGCGTTTTGTGTAGCGCCGGCTACGCTAATTATTTTGTTTACGTCCCCTTTGGGTATTTCGGGGGGTGCCTGCTATCAGATAATAGCTTCTCATGCTTTCGCCGAAAAGCATTTTAAAAATCTGACATGTTGGCTAGATTCACAATGAGTGTAGCTTTAATTGAGTACCCTGCATGTGTGTTTTAATGAAAGTTTGAGTTGTATCGAGTACTAGTAGTTGTCACTCTGAAATTTCCGCTGATGTTGATCCCTGTACAGGGACAGCAGCCATATTAATGTGTATGTTTACATATATATATATATATATATATATATATATATATATATATATATATATATATATTTATTTTTTTATTTTTTTTGAAGTTGAAGTCGGAAGTTAACATACACTAAGGTTTGATTCATTAAAACTTGTTTTTCAACTCCACAAATTTCTTGTTAACAAATTATAGTTTCGGCAATCTACTTTATACACGACACAAGTATTTTTTCCAACAATTGTTTACAGACAGATTATTTCACTTCATAATTCACTGTATCACAATTCCAGTGGGTCAGAAGTTTACATACACTTTTTGACTGTGCCTTTAAACAGCTTGGAAAATTCCAGAAAATTATGTCATGGCTTTAGAAGGTTCTGAAAGGCTAATTGACATCATTTGAGTCAATTGGAGGTGTACCTGTGGATGTATTTCTAGGCCTACCTTCAAACTCAGTGCCTCTTTGCTTGACAACATGGGAAAATCAAAAGAAATCAGCCAAGGCCTCAGAAAATAAATTGTAGACCTCCACAAGTCTGGTTCATCCTTGGGAGCAATTTCCAAACGCCTGAATGTACCACGTTCATCTGTATAAACACCATGGGACCATGCAGCCGTCACACCGCTCAGGAAGGAGACGTGATCTGTCCCCTAGAGATGATGGTACAAAAAGCACAAATCAATCCCAGAACAGCAAAGGACCTTGTGAAGATGCTGGAAGAAACAGGTACAAAAGTATCTATATCCACAGTAAAAATAGTCCTATATCGACATAATATCCTGTTAAGGATATGGCAGACATATGCCCCCTTTGGAGAGATTGGGTACCCCTAGTAAACTGAAAAAAAAAGTATAAGTATAGCAGAACTCACAGGGCAGGCATTCTTCCAAACTAGTTTTTGTGGCCATGAAAGTTGGAGCAACTTTGACGTCATGGCCCCTACCCTTCCCAACCAGTTACTTCCGCTAGATGTCCTCTTTCAGTAGAGCTTTGAATCTTTCAAATCCCGCGAGAATTGACCCTATGGGAGTGAAATTAGTGTGTGCCACGAGAAAATAGGCTGTGCGTAGGGGCGCGAATTGGTCCCAGCCATTCCTTTGTTCCAGCACTCAAGAGAAGGGCAGACGATGGCCGATTGAATTGAAGTTTGTTTTGCTTGTCTAAAACATCATAAAGCTTGCTTCTGCACTTAGTTTGACCTGTTTAGTCGACATATAATATGTAATTTTGAAGTTTTGATGCGCAACTTTTCCGGACCAGAGGACGTTTTGGGTGCATTTCAGCTGATGTTATTAGCAGTAGCTAATACAAAGACGCAAGACTTGAAACCAAACGATGTACTGGGTAAGTATGAAGCCTTCCAGAACATTCTGAACGAAGACCATCGAAGGTAAGGGAATATTTATGCTTAAATCTGTGTTTCTGTTGACTCCAACATTACGTAGAAATGTAGCTTGGAACTGAGCGCCGTCTCAGCATATTGAATAGTGTGCGATTTCTGTAACGTTAAAAATAAATCTAACAAAGCGGTTGCATAAAGAAGCAGTGTATCTTTCTAACTATATGTAGAACATGTATATTTAGTCAAAGTTTATGATGTCTATTTACGTTATCTTGCCGCGCTACCTAGATTTCCTGCGGGCATTTTTGAGTAATTTCTGAATGTGAACTCACTGTAAATGGACATTTATGGATATAAATGGCATATTATTGAAAAAAAAAAAATGTACTGTGTAACATGTCATATTACTGTCATCTGATGAAGATTTTCAAAAGGTTAGTGAGCGATTTATTTTTTAATCCTGCGTTTGTTGATTGCATGTTTTGGCTATTGAAATGAGCTGTGTCTGGTGGTGGTTTTACATATATATGTGCTATGTTTTCGCCGTAAAACATTTTAGAAATCTGACTTGCTGGCTAGATGAACAAGGTGTTTATCTTTCATTTGAGCTATTGGACTTGTTAATGTGTGGAGGTTAAATATTTTTAAGAATATTTTTGCGTTCCATGCGCCGCCGTTTCAGCTGAACGTGGGAGGGTTGATTCCCAATTGGGAACCAATATCGTAGACAGGATAACCTGAAAGGCCGCTCAGCAATGAAAAAGCCACTGCTCCAAAACCGCCATAAAAAAGCCAGACTTCGGTTTGCAACTGCACATGGGGACAAGGATCGTACTTTTTGGAGAAATATCCTCTGGTCTGTTGAATCAAAAATAGAACTGTTTGGCCATAATTACCATCGTTATGTTTGGAGGAAAAAGGGGGAGGCTTGCAAGCTGAAAAACACCATCCCAACCGTGAAGCACGGGGGTGGCAGCATCATGTTGTGGGGGTGCTTTGGGCAGGAGGGACTGGTGCACTTCACAAAATAGATGGCATCATGAGGTGGGAAAAGGGTGTGGATATATTGAAGCGCAACAAAGGCATGGTATTGGAGTGGCCATCACAAAGCCCTGACCTCAGTCCTATTGAACATTTGTGGGCAAAACTGAAAAAGTGTGTGCGAGCAAGGAGGCCTACAAACCTGACTCAGTTACACCAGCTCTGTCAGGAGGAATGGGCCAAAATTCACCCAATTTATTGTGGGAAGCTTGTGGAAGGCTACCCAAAACATTTGACCCAAGTTAAACAATTTAAAGGCAATGCTACTACATTTTAATTGCGTGTATGTAAACGTTTGACACACTGGGAATGTGATGAAAGAAATAAAAGCTGAAATAAATAATTCTCTATACTTTTATTCTGACATTTCACATTCTTAAAATAAGGTGGTGATCCTAACTGACCTAAGACAGGGAATTTTTACTTGGATTAAATGTCAGGAATTGTGAATAAACAGAGTTTAAATGTATTTGGCTATTGTGTATGTGAACTTCCTACTTCTACTGTATTTATATGTAAACCTCCTACTTCTACTGTATTTATATGTAAACTTCCTACTTCTACTGTATTTATATGTAAACTTCCTACTTCTACTGTATTTATATGTAAACTTCCACTTCACTGTATTTATATGTAAACTTCCTACTTCTACTGTATTTATATGTAAACTTCCTACTTCTACTGTATTTATATGTAAACTTCCAACTTCAACTGTATTTATATGTAAACCTCCTACTTCTACTGGTATTTATATGTAAACTTCCAACTTCAACTGTATTTATATGTAAACTTCCTACTTCTACTGTATTTATATGTAAACTTCCAACTTCAACTGTATTTATATGTAAACTTCCTACTTCTACTGTATTTATATGTAAACTTCCTACTTCTACTGTATTTTATATGTAAACTTCCAACTTCAACTGTATTTATATGTAAACTTCCTACTTCTACTGTATTTATATGTAAACTTCCTACTTCTACTGTATTTATATGTACACTTCCTACTTCTACTGTATTTTTGTTTAGTTATAAAGTATATCTTTATGCTGTAATATTCAGGGCACATTTGTAAAAGAAACCTTGGTCTCTGTTAAATTCATAAAATAAAACACACAAACATACTGGTGTAAAAACAATTGACTTTAATCCCCTGTATTAGTATGTGATATTATGTATGTGATATTATGTATGTGATATTATGTATGTGATATTATGTATGTGATATTATGTATGTGATATTATGTATGTGATATTATGTATGTGATATTATGTATGTGATATTATGTATGTGATATTATGTAATACTAGAATATGACATGGTATCATTAACATATCTGATTGTGCAAAATTCACAAACTACAACCTAACATTCCAGACCTTTGGTTTGGGTTTTGAATTTGGGTTTCATCTTCCTTGTATCTCTGATACACAACTCACCATAGTGGCCTCTCTAACCCATCAAACATCAGCATGTTGGCCAATCCATGGATCCTCATTTGTCTTCTGTCTCTAAAGATTTCCATTGGTCTGAATGTGGGTGGTAATAGAGAGAGGTTAGTAGTTGTGATGTAGGACTCTGGCTATGTTCTGAATACACACAGAGATAGAGAGAGAGAGAGAGAGAGAGAGAGACAGAGAGAGAGAGAGAGAGACAGAGAGAGAGAGAGAGAGAGAGACAGAGAGAGAGAGAGAGAGAAAGAGAGAGAGAGAGACAGAGAGAGAGACAGAGAGAGAGAGAGAGAGACAGAGAGAGAGAGAAAGACAGAGAGAGAGAGAGAGAGAGAGAGAGAGACAGAGAGAGACAGAGAGAGAGAGAGAGAGAGAGAGAGAGAGAGAGAGAGAGAGAGAGAGAGAGAGAGAGAGAGAGATAGAGACAGAGAGAGAGAGAGACAGAGAGAAAGAGAGACAGAGAGAGAGAAGGATAGTTACTGAGAACATCAGAAGCTGTTGCTACGGTAACCTTGAACCAGGCTCAGAGGCTGTTGCTACGGTAACATTGAACCAGGCTCAGAGGCTGTTGGTACAGTAACATTGAACCAGGCTCAGAGGCTGTTGCTACAGTAACCTTGAACCAGGCTTAGAAGCTGTTGCTACGGTAACCTTGAACCAGGCTCAGAAGCTGTTGCTACGGTAACCTTGAACCAGGCTCAGAGGCTGTTGCTACAGTAACCTTGAACCAGGCTCAGAAGCTGTTGCTACAGTAACCTTGAACCAGGTTCAGAAGCTGTTGCTACAGTAACCTTGAACCAGGCTCAGAGGCTGTTGCTATGGTAAACTTGAACCAGGCTCAGAGGATGTTGCTACAGTAACCTTGAACCAGGCTTAGAGGCTGTTGCTACAGTAACCTTGAACCAGGCTCAGAGGCTGTTGCTACGGTAAACTTGAACCAGGCTCAGAGGCTGTTGCTACAGTAACCTTGAACCAGGCTCAGAGGCTGTTGCTATGGTAACCTCATACCAGGCTCAGAGGCTGTTGCTACAGTAACATTGAACCAGGCCTCAGAGGCTGTTGCTACAGTAACCTTGAACCAGGCTTAGAAGCTGTTGCTACGGTAACCTTGAACCAGGCTCAGAAGCTGTTGCTACGGTAACCTTGAACCAGGCTCAGAGGCTGTTGCTACAGTAACCTTGAACCAGGCTCAGAAGCTGTTGCTACAGTAACCTTGAACCAGGTTCAGAAGCTGTTGCTACAGTAACCTTGAACCAGGCTCAGAGGCTGTTGCTATGGTAAACTTGAACCAGGCTCAGAGGATGTTGCTACAGTAACCTTGAACCAGGCTTAGAGGCTGTTGCTACAGTAACCTTGAACCAGGCTCAGAGGCTGTTGCTACGGTAAACTTGAACCAGGCTCAGAGGCTGTTGCTACAGTAACCTTGAACCAGGCTCAGAGGCTGTTGCTACGGTAACCTTGAACCAGGCTCAGTTGTATCAACACACAGAGCCAGAGGTTGAACTCATAAACACATCCCCAGCTCCCTGAGCTGTAGGACTGTGAAGGCTCTGCTTATTGTATCAGGCAGGACATGGTAAACATGGCTATGGGAAGACAGAGAGTGTGTGTGTGACTCAAGAGGTTAAAGGGAGGACACACACACACCACTGACCTGTTTGGTGGATACAGAGAGAATGGATGAAATTGGATTGATTCTCCCAAACCTTGTACTACGGCCAATACAAGGGTTAAAGCTGGGAGAACGAGTCAAGATGGGGCCAAGCTCTTCTGAAGTGGCCGGAGGTGACTCATAGACAACAGTTGGGTTGTGTGGAGGTACAAGAGACGGTAGGATGCCATCGCAGAAGAGAGTGTGACAGAGAGGACACTCTGACCTTTCTAAGTGTATGGAGAAAATGGAGTGAGAATGGATTTACTTTGATTCTCCGTACACAGACTAAGGTTGGGACTAAGTTTGGGACTAAGGTTGGGACTAAGGTTGGGACTAAGGTTTGGGACTAAGGTTGGGGACTAAGGTTGGGACTAAGGTTGGGACTAAGGTTGGGACTAAGGTTGGGAAAAGGGGGCCACGTTCTGTGATCACACAGACTCACCCAAGCTTTGACCTGTTCTGGTAGTGCCACGACGGAGGTGGTGAATTGTGACTCATCGTGGGGTTAAGAGCAGGACAAGGAACAAAGGAGTATGGATTTGTTAGGAGGGAGAGGGTGGGCACTTTCTGATTTACCTCAAAGGGAACAGAAGTGAGGGAAGAGGGGAACAGGGGAGGGGAGAGGGGAGAGGGGAGAGGGGAGAGAGGGGAGGGGAGAAGGGAGAGGGGAGAGGGGTGAAGGGTGAGGGGAGAGGGGAGAGGGGAGAGGAGAGAGGGGAGAGGGTTGAGGGGTGAGGGTTGAGGGTGAGGGTTGAGGGGAGAGGGGTGAGGGGAGAGGGGTGAGGGGAGGGAGGAGAGGGGTGAGGGGAGGGGAGAGGGGAGAGGGGAGAGGGGAGAGAGGTGAAGGGTGAGGGGAGAGGGGAGAGGGGTGAGGGGTGAGGGTTGAAGGTTGAGGGGAGAGGGGTGAGGGGAGAGGGTGTGAGTTTTGAGCAGATATTTGATGCTGGTGAGTTATTCATATCTGGTTATTCCTAATGCAGGAGCACACACACACCACACACACACACACACACACACACACACACACACACACACACACACACACACACACACACACACACACACACACACACACACACACATTTCCACTAGATGTTGGAACATTGCTGCTACATTGCTGCTATAACAGCCTCCACTCTTCTGGGAAGGCTTTCCACTAGATGTTGGAACATTGCTGCTATAACACCCTTCACTCTTCTGGGAAGGCTTTCCACTAGATGCTGGAACATTGCTGTGGGGGACTTGGTTCGATTCAACCACAAAAGCATTAGTGAGGTCGGACACTGATGTTGGGCGATTAGGACTGCATCGCAGTCGGCCTTCCAATTCATCCCAAAGGTGTGCGATGGGGTTGAGGTCAGGGTTCTGTGCCCGGCCAGTCAAGTTCTTCCACATCGATCTCGACAAACCAGTTCTGTATGGCTGTCTCTTTGTGCACGGGGGCATTGTCACGCTGAAACAGGAAAGGGCCTTTCCCAAACTGTTGCCACAAAGTTGGAAACACAGAATCATCTAGAATGTCATTGTATGCTGTAGCGTTATGAATTTCCATTCACTGGAACTAAGGGGTCCGAATCATGAAAAACAGCCCCAGACCATTAGTCGTCCTCCACCAAACTTTACAGTTGGCCAACCCCGAGGCTACCACACACACAGAGATATCACAGACAGTTGGCCTCCAGCAAACTTTACAGTTGGCCAACCCCGAGGCTACCACACACAGAGATATCCCAGACAGTCGTCCTCCACCAAACTTTACAGTTGGCCAACCCCGAGGCTACCACACACACAGATCTATCCCAGACAACCTCGAGGCTACCACAGACAACCCTCCACCAAACTTTACAGTTGGCCAACCCAGAGGCTGCCACACACACAGAGATATCACAGACAATCCTCCACCAAACTTTACAGTTGGCCAACCCCGAGGCTATTGGCTGACGACAAGTGTAAGAAGTTCTGCTTTGACCTCAGCAGCATCAAAGGAGCAAAAGGGCAATAAAGGACCAAGGTGGAACAAGGAACAAACTACGTTCTGAGGCTCAATGGGTTACAGAGGAAGACTCGTGATCTGCCCAACGACGCCTCTCTACCAGATGAACTCCATGCATTTCATAGACGTTTAGACAAAAACAACAACAGAGCCTCATCTTCACAGGCATCTTCGACCTCTCCTTGTCCCAGGCTGTAATGCCCACACGTCTCAAACTGACTACTATCCGTCCTGTTTACTAAGACCTCTTAAGGCTTCATGCCAAAATAACTACCACCCTGTAGCACTCACATCTGTCTTCATGAAGTGGTTTGAGAGGCTGGTTATGGCCATCATCCCAGACATCCTAGACCCCACTCCGATTTCCATACCGCCCCAACAGATCCAAAGTCCTGTGTGTGTGTGTGTGTTTGCCTGCCTGCCTGCCTCCCTCCCTCCCTCCATCGCTCCCTGCCTCCTTGCCTCCTTGCCTCCTTGCCTCCTTGCCTTCCTCCCTCCCTCCCTTCCTTCCTGCCTAACTCCCTCCCTCCTTGCCTCCCGCCCTCCCTCCCTGCCTCCTTGACTCCTTCCCTCACTTCCTCCTTGCCTCCCTCCCTCCCTCCCTGCTTCCTTGCCTCCATCCCTCCCTCCCTCCCTTTCTGCCTCCTTGCCTCCTTGGCTCACTCCCTGCCTCCTTGCCTCCCTGCCTCCTTGCCTCACTCCCTCCCTCCCTGCCTCCCTGCCTGCCTCCCTCCCTCCTTGCCTCCCTCCCTCCCTCCCTTCCTCATTGCCTCCCTTCCTTCCTTCCTCCCTCCCTCCCTCCCTCCCTCTCTGCCTCCCTCCCTTCCTTCCTCCTTGCCTCCCTCCCTTCCTCCCTGCCTGCCTCCCTCCCTCCTTTACTCCCCCCTCCCTCCTTCCTTGCATCCCTCCCTTCCCCCTTGCCTCCCTCCCTTCCCCCTTGCCTCCCTCCCTTCCTTCCTCCCTGCATCCCTCCCTCTCTGCCTCCTTGCCTCCCTCCCTCCTCCCTCCCTCCCTCCCTGCCTCCTTCCCTCCCTCCCCCTTGCCTCCCTTTCTCCTTGCCTCCCTCCCTCCTTTACTCCCCCCTCCCTCCCTCCTTGCCTCCCTCCCTTCCCCCTTGCCTCCCTCCCTTCCTTCCTCCTTGCATCCATCCCTCTCTGCCTCCTTGCCTCCCTCCCTTCCTTCCTCCTTGCATCCATCCCTCCCTCCCTCCCTCCCTCCCTCCCTCCCTCCCTCCCTCCCTCCCTCCCTCCCTCCCTCCCTCCCTCCCTCCCTCCCTCATTCCCTCCCTCCCTCCCTCCCCCCTTGCCTCCCTTCCTCCTTGCCTCCCTCCCTTCCTTCCTCCTTGCCTCCCTCCCTCCCTCCCTCCCTCTCTGCCTCCTTTCCTCCCTCCCTTCCTCCCCCCCTCCCTCCCGCCTTGCCTCCCTCCCTCCCTCCCTGCCTCCCTCCCTCCCTCCCTCCCTGCCTCCCTGCCTCCCTCCCTCCCTCCCTCCCTGCCTCCCTCCCTCCTTGCCTCCTTGCCTCCCTCCCTCCCTGCCTCCCTCCCTCCTTGCCTCCCTCCCTCCCTGCCTCCCTGCCTCCCTCCTCCCTGTCTCCCTCCCTGCCTCCCTCCCTCCCTCCCTCCCTCCCTTCCTCCCTGTCTCCCTCCCTCCCCCCTCCCTCCCTCCCTCCCTGCCTCCTTCCCTCCCTCCCCTTGCCTCCCTTCCTCCTTGCCTCCCTCCCTTCCTTCCTCCTTGCCTCCCTCCCTCCCCCTTGCCTCCCTCCCTCCTTGCCTCCCTCCCTCCCTCTCTGCCTCCTATCCTCCCTCCCTTCCTCCCCTCTCCCTCCCGCCTTGCCTCCCTCCCTCCCTGCCTCCCTCCCTCCCTCCCTGCCTCCCTGCCTGCCTGCCTGCCTGCCTTCCTGCCTCCCTCCCTCCCTGCCTCCCTGCCTGCCTGCCTCCCTCCCTCCCTCCCTCCCTTCCTCCTGCCTCCCTCCCTACTTTCCTCCCTCCCTCCCTCCCTGCCTCCCTGCCTCCTTGCCTCCTTGCCTCCCACCCTGCCTCCCTGCCTCCCTGCCTCCCTCCCTCCCTGCCTCCCTCCCTGCCTCCCTCCCTCCCTTCCTCCCTCCCTTTCTCCCTGCCTCCCTGCCTGCCTCCCTGCCTCCTTCCCTCCCTCCCCCCTTGCTTCCCTTCCTCCTTGCCTCCCTCCTTCCTTCCTCCTTGCCTCCCTCCCTCCCCCTTGCCTCCCTCCCTCCTTGCCTCCCTCTCTGCCTCCTTTCCTCCCTCCCTTCCTCCCCCCTCCCTCCCGCCTTGCCTCCCTCCCTCCCTGCCTCCCTGCCTGCCTGCCTGCCTCCCTCCCTCCCTGCCTCCCTGCCTGCCTGCCTCCCTCCCTCCCTGCCTCCCTCCCTGCCTCCCTCCCTCCCTGCCTCCCTCCCTTTCTCCCTGCCTCCCTGCCTGCCTCCCTTCCTCCCTCCCTCCCTCCCTGCCTCCCTGCCTCCCTGCCTCCCTGTTGACCTCCTCCTCCGTAAGCTGTGTATTTCCCTCTTGACTGTCTCTCCATCTGTTGGAGACTCAAACCTCTGGCAGGAGATCCAGACTCTATTATATACTGCTACTATTTCATTCTTCTTTGTTTGCTTTTTCAAGCACTTAGCAATTATTTTTGTATTGAAAAGCACCATAGAAGTTGATTACATTATTATAACAATTCCTCCACACCTCCATCCCTCCAGTCCTCCACCCCTCCATTCCTCCAATCCTCCACACCTCCATCCCTCCAGTCCTCCACCCCTCCAGTCCTCCACCCCTCCATTCCTCCAGTCCTCCAGTCCTAAACCCCTCCATTCCTCCAATCCTCCACACCTCCATCCCTCCAGTCCTCCACCCCTCCAGTCCTCCACCCCTCCATTCCTCCAGTCCTCCAGTCCTAAACCCTTCCATCCCTCCAGTCCTCCACCCCTCCATCCCTCCAGTCCTCCACCCCTCCATCCCTTCCACCTCTCCATCTCTTCCCTCCTCCACCCCCTTCCCTTCTCCCCTCATGTGTGTTTTTTTTGATGGGTCAGAGCATGTTCGCCTTTGTATACTGTTGGGAGAGAGCAAGGGGGGGAGAGAGCAAGGGGGGGGGCAAGGGGGGAGGGAGAGAGCAAGGGAGGCAGAGCCAGAGAGCGAGTGAGAGCGAGTGAGAGCGAGAGAGAGAGCGAGAGAGAGCGAGAGAGAGAGAGGGAGAGAGAGAGAGATACACACACAATATGGAAAGAGGAGCCAAGGAATAATGTTTGGGTTGTGAGTGATTGTGTTTTGTTACTGATGAGGATCCTCTGCCCAAATAGTAGAAATCCCACTTGACCTCTCGTCCTCTCTTTTCCCTCCTGAGGCCTCCATCCCTCTCTCTTTTGGCTTCTGGTTCTTGTTGGCCCAGCATTATTTGGGATAAAACCCCAGTCCCTCTCTCCCTCTCCCTCTCCCTCTCCCTCTCCCTCTCCATAGCCCCTCCAGCATCACAGAGACAGAAACAAACTCAAACCAGACCTTCACAGACCTAGACACAGCCCTGATCTCTACCATACAAACACTCCTTTATTCCTTCTCTATCTCTCTCTCTCTCTCTCTCTCTCTCTCTCTCTCTCTCTCTCTCACAAATCTCTATGTCCTTGAGAAGAATACAGTCAATATGGTGATACTATAATAGTAAGGTAATTCATAATGTAACATATAACATTCAAGTAATCATTTTGTGGTCCTCTGTAGCTCTGTTGGTAGAGCCTGGGGCTTGTAATGCCAGGGTTGTAGGTGTGATTCCAGGGACCACACACATGTGAAAGCATGACTAAAATAAAAAATAGTTATTTATTACATTATACATTTATTTAAATCAATTTCAAATCATTCCACAAACCTGAGACACTTTTCAGTCCAGATGTATTCCTAATCCCAGATGTATTCCTAATCCCAGATGTATTCCCCATCCCAGATGTATTCCCAATCCCAGATATATTCCCAATCCCCGATGTGTTCCTAATCCCAGATGTATTCTCAATCCCAGATGTATTCCTAATCCCAGATGTATTCCTAATCCCAGATTTATTCCCAATCCCAGATGTATTCCTAACCTCAGATGTATTCCCAATCCCAGATGTATTCCTAATCCCAGATGTATTCCTAATCCCAGATTTATTCCCAATCCCAGATGTATTCCCAATCCCAGATGTATTCCCAATCCCAGATGTATTCCCAATCCCAGATGTATTCCAAATCCCAGATGTATTCCCAATCCCAGATGTATTCCCAATCCCAGATGTATTCCAAATCCCAGATGTATTCCTAACCTCAGATGTATTCCCAATCCCAGATGTATTCCTAATCCCAGATGTATTCCTAATCCCAGATTTATTCCCAATCCCAGATGTATTCCCAATCCCAGATGTATTCCTAATCCCAGATGTATTCCCAATCCCAGATGTATTCCAAATCCCAGATGTATTCCCAGTCCCAGATGTATTCCCAATCCCAGATGTATTCCAAATCCCAGATGTATTCCTAACCTCAGATGTATTCCCAATCCCAGATGTATTCCTAATCCCAGATGTATTCCCAATCCCAGATGTATTCCAAATCCCAGATGTATTCCTAACCTCAGATGTATTCCCAATCCCAGATGTATTCCTAATCCCAGATGTATTCCTAATCCCAGATGTATTCCCAATCCCAGATGTATTCCAAATCCCAGATGTATTCCTAACCTCAGATGTATTCCCAATCCCAGATGTATTCCTAATCCCAGATGTATTCCTAATCCCAGATTTATTCCCAATCCCAGATGTATTCCTAATCCCAGACACTTGCTTTGCATTCAACTATCTCTCTCTTTCTCCCCCCTTCAGCATTTTGTTTTCCTTTTGAGGACAATCAGACTGGGATCATTCCAGGACGATCAGAGCAGGGCGACTGTTGATGGGACAGGACACACACACACACACACACACACACACACACACACACACACACACACACACACACACACATAATTAGAAACACACAAACAGGATATAAAGGTTCGCCTCCAAAACATCTGCTGCAAACAAACCACAACCAGTAGTCGTGTGTGTGTGTCTGTGTGTCTGTGTGTCTGTGTGTGTGTGTGTGTGTGTGTGTGTGTGTGTGTGTGTGTGTGTGTGTGTGTGTGTGTGTGTGTGTGTGTGTGTGTGTGTGTGTGTGTGTTTGCGTATGCGTGCATCTGTGCGTGTTTGTTTATACTCCAAACCACAACAAGAAGTTGTAGGATGAAGCAGAAATGGAAACCAGGGATAGTCACATTCCTGCACAAACCTCCCCAAGACAGTAGACTAGAGGAAAGAGAGGAGGAGTGATGAGGAGGAGGGGAGGATGAGGAGGAGGAGGAGGAGGGGAGGATGGGGAGAGGGGGAGGAAGAGAGGAGAGGAAGAGCAGTGGAGGAGGAGTAGAGGAGGAGGAGGTGAGGAGGGGAGGAGAGGAGGAGGAGTGTAGAGGAGGAGGAGGGGAGGATGAGGACAGGAGGAGGGGAGGAGGAGTAGAGAGGAGGAGGTGAGGAGGGGAGGAGAGGAGGAGGTGAGGAGGGGAGGAGATGAGGAGGGGAGGATGAGGAGAGGAGGAGGAGGCCAGGATAAGGAGAAGCCCCCGTAGCGAATGTTTAAGTTTCACCGCTAATGAAAACGATAGAATCTAACAGGTGAATGTTTTTGGCCCAGGAGTGTGTGTGTTTGTGTGTGTGTGTGTGTGTGTGAGCGTGCATCGGATATGAGAACTCTCTGGTCAATGTCGTCTCCCAATGTTAGAGTGTGACTCACGTCCCTTAGCCGGCAGTGCTACTATCCACATTACATCTACTGTATGGCCACCAGTCATAAACACACACACACACACACACACATTACATCTACTGTATGGCCACCAGTCATAAACACACACACACACCTCGAGAGGTGAGTTTTCACGGCCACCAGCTGAGGTTGCCTTTTCTCCACCCATCATACACACAGGGTCGCAGAGACAAGACAACGGTTTAGGAAGAGGGGAATCAACTCACATACAGACTGGACCACACCTCCAGGGTCGAGGAAAGGTGTCATAGAGAACTCAATCACCCCAAGACAACCACTTCAGAGTTTCGGATACGAAAAACAACGCAGGAAATTAAAACAGATGAAAATGAACAGGAAGTGTATATTTCAGGGTTCCTCCGTCTACACACATAGCTACAGGAAGTGTATATTTCAGGGTTCCTCCGTCTACACACACAGCTACAGGAAGTCTATTATGTTTCCTTAAACCCATCTAGTCTCCACAGTCTTCATTATAGAAGGGTGAGGGAATGAGTTATACAGGCGACGAGGCTCGTCTGGTAACAGTTAGGATTTAGTTCACCTTAGGAAGGAGACGAGGCTTGTCTGATAACAGTAAGGATTTAGTTCACCTTAGGAAGGAGACGAGGCTTGTCTGATAACAGTAAGGATTTAGTTCACCTTAGGAAGGAGACGAGGCTCGTCTGGTAACAGTTAGGATTTAGTTCACCAGATTTTTGTAATGGGAGAGATAGAAGGCAGGCAGGCAGGCAGGAAGGGAGGGAGGAAGGTAGGGAAGCAAGGAGGGAGGGAGGGAGTGAGGAGGGAGGGAGGCAGGGAGGCAAGAGGGAGGGAGGGCGGGAGGGAGGGAGGCAAGGAGGCAGGGAGGAAGGGAGGGAGGAAGGGAGGAAGGCAAAATGTGAGTTGAGCCACCCATACACAAAATTAATAATTTTAACAAATATTTAGGAAGAGGTTAGGTTATCATTTTGTGTCGTCTGTGAAGGAAGAAACCAGGTGGAAACATTGCTAAGCATGTTATGTCCCCCCACCCCCCAAATAAAAAAGATTTTCACCAAGTCATATGAATTTACTGTGTTAGAGGTTTCAGATTGTTCTATATGGCAGTCTGGTGTTTCTGGGCTTCAGAATGGTTTATTGTAAGGCATTGGTGCTAGGGAGTGGGGTAATAACATTGGTGCTAGGGAGTGGGGTAATAACATTGGTGCTAGGGAGTGGGGTAATAACAGGGCTTTGCCCGTGTTAAAAGTGTTTGTTAAGCATTAGGCCTGTGTTCAAATACCATTAAAACTATTAAAAGACGAAAAAACAATTGTGTTGAATTGTGATTGGGAAATAGAGATAGACCTGGTTTTAAAATGGAGTGGTAATATTTCCTTCAGTACCGAAATCTGTAGGTGTCTGTCCGATACCGAAATGTACCCCATACCTGGTAAGATGTGCCAAGACACCACTTTGTTAGACAAAATATGTTTTTAAAACTGTAATGTGAAATTCAAATTATTTCCAGGGATACACAATATCCTGAAAAATAAGAGATGATGAAAATAACAAGATGATGTCCCACTGTCAGAGAAACATGATGTCCCACTGTCAGAGAAACATGATGTCCCACTGTCAGAGAAACATGATGTCCCACTGTCAGCGAAACATAATGTCCCACTGTCAGAGAAACATGATGTCCCACTGTCAGAGAAACATGATGATGTCCCACTGTCAGAGAAACATGATGATGTCACACTGTCAGAGAAACAAGATGTCACACTGTCAGAGAAACATGATGTCCCACTGTCAGAGAAACATGATGTCCCACTGTCAGAGAAACATGATGTCCCACTGTCAGAGAAACATGATGATGTCCCACTGTCAGAGAAACATGATGATGTCACACTGTCAGAGAAACATGATGTCACACTGTCAGAGAAACATGATGTCCCACTGTCAGAGAAACATGATGTCCCACTGTCAGAGAAACATGATGTCCCACTGTCAGAGAAACATGATGATGTCCCACTGTCAGAGAAACATGATGTCACACTGTCAGAGAAACATGATGATGTCCCAATGTCAGAGAAACATGATGATGTCACACTGTCAGAGAAACATGATGTCCCACTGTCAGAGAAACAAGATGTCCCACTGTCAGAGAAACATGATGATGTCCCACTGTCAGAGAAACATGATGTCCCACTGTCAGAGAAACATGATGTCCCACTGTCAGAGAAACATGATGTCCCACTGTCAGAGAAACATGATGATGTCCCACTGTCAGAGAAACAAGATGTCCCACTGTCAGAGAAACATGATGTCCCACTGTCAGAGAAACATGATGTCCCACTGTCAGAGAAACATGATGATGTCCCACTGTCAGAGAAACATGATGTCCCACTGTCAGAGAAACATGATGTCCCACTGTCAGAGAAACATGATGATGTCCCACTGTCAGAGAAACATGATGATGTCCCACTGTCAGAGAAACATGATGTCCCACTGTCAGAGAAACATGATGTCCCACTGTCAGAGAAACAAGATGATGTCCCACTGTCAGAGAAACAAGATGATGTCCCACTGTCAGAGAAACATGATGTCACACTGTCAGAGAAACATGATGTCCCACTGTCAGAGAAACATGATGTCCCACTGTCAGAGAAACATGATGTCCCACTGTCAGAGAAACATGATGATGTCCCACTGTCAGAGAAACATGATGTCACACTGTCAGAGAAACATGATGATGTCCCAATGTCAGAGAAACATGATGATGTCACACTGTCAGAGAAACATGATGTCCCACTGTCAGAGAAACAAGATGTCCCACTGTCAGAGAAACATGATGATGTCCCACTGTCAGAGAAACATGATGTCCCACTGTCAGAGAAACATGATGTCCCACTGTCAGAGAAACATGATGTCCCACTGTCAGAGAAACATGATGATGTCCCACTGTCAGAGAAACAAGATGTCCCACTGTCAGAGAAACATGATGTCCCACTGTCAGAGAAACATGATGTCCCACTGTCAGAGAAACATGATGATGTCCCACTGTCAGAGAAACATGATGTCCCACTGTCAGAGAAACATGATGTCCCACTGTCAGAGAAACATGATGATGTCCCACTGTCAGAGAAACATGATGATGTCCCACTGTCAGAGAAACATGATGTCCCACTGTCAGAGAAACATGATGTCCCACTGTCAGAGAAACAAGATGATGTCCCACTGTCAGAGAAACAAGATGATGTCCCACTGTCAGAGAAACAAGATGTCTCACTGTCAGAGAAACAAGATGATGTCCCACTGTCAGAGAAACATGATGATGTCCCACTGTCAGAGAAACATGATGATGTCCCACTGTCAGAGAAACATGATGTCCCACTGTCAGAGAAACATGATGATGTCCCACTGTCAGAGAAACAAGATGATGTCCCACTGTCAGAGAAACAAAATGATGTCCCACTGTCAGAGAAACAAGATGTCTCACTGTCAGAGAAACAAGATGATGTCCCACTGTCAGAGAAACATGATGATGTCCCACTGTCAGAGAAACATGATGTCCCACTGTCAGAGAAACAAGATGATGTCCCACTGTCAGAGAAACAAGATGTCTCACTGTCAGAGAAACAAGATGATGTCCCACTGTCAGAGAAACAAGATGTCTCACTGTCAGAGAAACAATATGATGTCACACTGTCAGAGAAACAAGATGTCCCACTGTCAGAGAAACATGATGTCCCACCGTCAGAGAAACAAGATGTCCCACTGTCAGAGAAACATGATGTCACACTGTCAGAGAAACAAGATGATGTCCCACTGTCAGAGAAACAAGATGTCACACCGTCAGAGAAACAAGATGTCCCACTGTCAGAGAAACATGATGTCACACTGTCAGAGAAACAAGATGATGTCCCACTGTCAGATAAACAAGATGTCCCACTGTCAGAGAAACATGATGTCCCACTGTCAGAGAAACAAGATGTCCCACTGTCAGAGAAACATGATGATGTCACACTGTCAGAGAAACAAGATGATGTCACACTGTCAGAGAAACATGATGATGTCACACTGTCAGAGAAACAAGATGTCCCACTGTCAGAGAAACATGGTGATGTCCCACTGTCAGAGACACATGATGATGTCTCACTGTCAGAGAAACATGATGTCCCACTGTCAGAGAAACAAGATGTCCCACTGTCAGAGAAACAAGATGATGTCCCACTGTCAGAGAAACATGATGATGTCCCACTGTCAGAGAAACAAGATGTCCCACTGTCAGAGAAACAAGATGTCCCACTGTCAGAGAATCAAGATGTCCCACTGTCAGAGAAACAAGATGTCCCACTGTCAGAGAAACATGATGATGTCACACTGTCAGAGAAACAAGATGTCCCACTGTCAGAGAAACAAGATGTCCCACTGTCAGAGAAACAAGATGTCCCACTGTCAGAGAAACAAGATGATGTCCCACTGTTAGAGAAACATGATGACGTCCCACTGTCAGAGAAACAAATGTCCCACTGTCAGAGAAACAAGATGTCCCACTGTCAGAGAAACAAGATGATGTCCCACTGTCAGAGAAACAAGATGTCCCACTGTCAGAGAAACAAGATGTCCCACTGTCAGAGAAACAAGATGTCCCACTGTCAGAGAAACAAGATGATGTCCCACTGTCAGAGAAACATGATGATGTCCCACTGTCAGAGAAACATGATGATGTCCCACTGTCAGAGAAACAAGATGTCCCACTGTCAGAGAAACAAGATGATGTCCCACTGTCAGAGAAACATGATGATGTCCCACTGTCAGAGAAACATGATGATGTCACACTGTCAGAGAAACAAGATGTCCCACTGTCAGAGAAACATGATGATGTCACACTGTCAGAGAAACAAGATGTCCCACTGTCAGAGAAACAAGATGTCCCACTGTCAGAGAAACAAGATGATGTCCCACTGTCAGAGAAACATGATGATGTCCCACTGTCAGAGAAACAAGACGATGTCCCACTGTCAGAGAAACATGATGATGTCCCACTGTCAGAGAAACATGATGTCCCACCGTCAGAGAAACAAGATGTCCCACTGTCAGAGAAACATGATGTCACACTGTCAGAGAAACAAGATGATGTCCCACTGTCAGAGAAACATGATGATGTCCCACTGTCAGAGAAACAAGATGTCCCACTGTCAGAGAAACATGATGATGTCCCACTGTCAGAGAAACAAGATGATGTCCCACTGTCAGAGAAACAAGATGATGTCAGACTGTCAGAGAAACATTATGTCCCACTGTCAGAGAAACATGATGTCCCACTGTCAGAGAAACATGATGTCCCACTGTCAGAGAAACATGATGTCCCACTGTCAGAGAAACATGATGTCCCACTGTCAGAGAAATATGATGTCCCACTGTCAGAGAAACAAGATGATGTCACACTGTCAAAGAAACAAGATGATGTCCCACTGTCAGA